>NC_056524.1:104179321-104396774 GCF_019175285.1 Sceloporus undulatus | reverse complement strand
GGAAATAATAATAATAATAATAATAATAATAATAATATAATAAATAATAGAAATGCAAGGGAATCATTATCTGCTTTGCAAAAACCCCCACAAAAAACAATTCTTAAGTGCTTATGCTTGCTCACTTTCAGTACCTTGTAATCTTGTGTTTTTTTTAATACATTAAGAAGATATGGCGAGTTCCATCCATTAGAGAAGTGGAATTTGTTATCAGTTGGAGTTCCCATTAATAGAATGATATACAAGTAGGGGAAGTTTGGACAGCTACCAATACAGCTTCAAACGACCATTTTTGTGAAGCCCTGGACTTACCCTTTCCTAAAGAGTTTGAATCCTCTGTATCTGATGGTGATGGGAGACCCCCCAAAAAGTCTACCCTAGGTTACGATGGGATTTAGTGCCTACAAAATAGAGTGAGAGAGAGGGAGGGACATAAACACGCACACATAGTAAAAACTGCAACTGAATATAAAGCTTCAGACAGCCTTACATGGCAAATCTATACTACTGTCACAGCGCTCCACAGACAGATGTCATGTTAACCTCTTTCAAAATTATCCTCAGGTGGCATTTAAGCCCTTGCAGTTGGCTAAAATGATTCTCCTACTAAAGATGTGAAAAAAGACATACAAATGTTGAAAAAAATTTTTAAAAAAGTTGTTTTATGTTATTGCCCATAAGGATTCCCTCTGCTTGGCCCACCATTACTAGCCTTGAAGCTCTGGAACAACTTTCAATACTGGATCAACTATAAGGAGGAATAAGTTCACTGCAATAGTCAACATTGTGTATAATTTTTTTTACACCATTTTAGTTTTGTTCTATATTAAATGAAACCATATCATGTCAAAATAGGTGAACAGTAAAATCATTAGATTAAAAAAAAGTGTGAATGCCAAGTAACCAGATATCTTAGCTATTGCCAGTTCATAAAAATCAGAGAAAGGATTAATGCTGGAAACAGGAGGGAAAAAACATTCATATTATAGTAAAACATTCTCCTCTATAGTATCAAACACAGAAATCATTTATTTTCAGAAGATGCAGTTCAATAACATTTGCAAGGCTGTATATTTCACCTCTGTCCTAAAGCTAATAGTCAAACTATAGTAGACTATCAAAACTGAATAGTAAGTCAGTTTGTGAAAATCCAAGATTTAATGTGGTGTGATTAGTTTGGGACCCAGCAGTCAGTTTAAAGTGGACTTTTGCTTCATGAAACATTGACTGAATTTGCCCATCACAGTCTCTGAATTGACTTATTATTGCACAAATCTACCTCTAGCTAGTCATAGCTAATGCCTTATATATATTTGGAATAGTGAATTGTA
Source organism: Sceloporus undulatus (assembly GCF_019175285.1). Lineage (NCBI taxonomy): Eukaryota > Metazoa > Chordata > Lepidosauria > Squamata > Phrynosomatidae > Sceloporus > Sceloporus undulatus. Next base: position 104,395,443 of record NC_056524.1, on the reverse strand, counting down.
AAAACCATACTTCTTTACCTATAATTTTTTTAAAAAGCTGCATGAAAGTCATACGGAAAACTTTTAACAGAATAAGTTTCCTATTAGTGTATCTCTGTGGTAGAAGAATTTCTGGACATAGTGCTACTAAAATAGCTATGAAGGAGGGAATGAATGGGATAACTTTCTCCTCCCTTCCTCCCCAATTCCAATAGGGACTCCAAATATGGTAGTTTACATACAATATACATCTAATACTGATTTTGACCATGGGTTGTTGATGGGATGAAGAAGGCAAAAGTGCCATTGCTTTATAAGAAACAGGTCAGTTGCTCTCAAAGAGTTACTCATGATTTCCCCCTCCCTTGCAAAGTGCATCGATGGATTCAGCATTGATTTCCAGTGTATTTTGTTCTCTGCACCTTCACCTTGTCAAAAAACTTTGAACTTGTATTGATCCCGAAGAGCAAGAGCACAAGCCAAGAGTGAGCTGCTGCACAACCGCAGCATTATAGTCTTGACAACACTTTAACTGTCGTGCTCCTCCTATGGAATCCAGGTTTGTAGGTTGGTGAGGCACCAAGCTGTTGTAGAGACATAAATATCTCACCAAACTAAAAACCCCAGAATTCCTTAGCATGGAGCCATGGCAGTCAAGTGCAAATATGCCGTACAAGTCCCATGGCGACATTGCTAATGGTGAGCAAGTTGTAAATTTCAGATTCAACTTCAACATTCCTTGTAGGTCACAAAGCTCGCCTGAAACCCAATAGGAATGTGCTTTTAATGTGTTTCTGTTAGGACTGACCTACAATCCATTCCATTTAAGAAAACAACACCACATCTCTAAAGATGACTAGAAGTAGGATTTAGTTTTAGGAGTGCTTTTATCTTTTATCTGGTAATGTCCTCTGCTTTTCTTGACTATCCTACATTTTGGTGCCTTGTCCCCTTTGCACTTTGACATTCTGCACCGCACCTGGATTTTTAAATAGTTGGGCTAAAGGGGAGGAGGAAAAGAAGCTCCTTGCACCTGGACTCCACCCCCCCCCAAAAAAAAATCCTTTACAATAGAAACAGAAAGGAATTGTAGGTAGAGAAGTCATAGAAGGCTGAGGCTAAAGAAGGGATGATATGGAACTTAAGGGCAAAGAAAAAAGAAACATACTAAGAGGTTTGTATAGGTTAATTGGGTTGGAAACATTAGGGAGATTGTTATGGGATGGAACTGATATATCTTGTAGGTAGTAGTCATTAGCACAACTAACATATGGGTGATTATTATATAGAGATAAGATATGAGAAATTTTAAAGATGAAAGATGAGAGCCGCATGGCCTAGTGCTTTGAGTGTTGACTGCAATTTTGGAGACCAGGGTTCGTTCCCGCTTGGCCATGAAACCCACTGGGTGACCTTGGCAAGTCCCACTCTCTCAGCCTCAGGGAGGCAATGGCTAATCTCTGAATAGATCTTGCCCAGAAAACCCCATGATAGGGTTGCCATAGTCAGAAATGGAGGACACTTTGGGGTTCCCCCGGACAGAAGGCTGAAATGGAGGACAGGTCCTGGAAAGGGAGGACGGCTCTCTCTTTCTCTCTCTCAAACACACACACACACACACACACACACCTCCATCCATGATGCCTGTGCCCCTTTCCCCCCTAAACATTCCCAACCACACCCTCCATCCTGAAAAAAGTCTGACTATCCTTCCCTATGGATATCATCATGGCCATCTGTAGAAGGGAAGCATGCTGGTGGCTTAAAGAGCCAATGTTCCCACCCCATTCTTCTGGCCCATTTGCACAGCTTCCAGGTCTCCCTGGAGCCCCCCCCTCTAGGACCCCCAAGTGTGGGGCTGCTCAGACTCACCAAGGCTCAGGGAAAGCAGGAGGGCCAGCCCCAGGGCAGCCCAGGGCAGAGAGCAGGGCACAGGCAGCACCATGTTGGGGGGGCACCCTGTCTCTCCTCAGCCAGTCGCCACTGCCTCCCTTCTTCTCCTTCTCCTTCTCCTTCCACCTACTTGGCGCCTCTGAGGGGAAAATGGGGAAGGGGGAAAAGGAGGAGGAGGAGGAGGAGGAGGAAAGGCGGGGAAAGGGGCCTCCAAGGAAGGCTGAGGAGGAGGATAAACCTGCCTTCTTTCTCCACCACCCCCCTGGCCCTGGCTCCAGCCATGAAATGTGGGGAGAGAGGGAAAGGGCAGGCAAGGCTTTGCAGGGTGTCCATATAGGATAGGCCCCTTCCAGAAAAATGGAGGACATTTACCAAATAAAAGCTTTTTATTTGGAAAAAAAACACTCCTAGAAATATTATAGAATCATAGAGTTGGAGGAGACCCCCAAGGGCCATCCAGCCCAACCCCTTTCTGCCAGATTCGGATCGCACACTGATTTATCTGTCAGTGGAAATGTGGCCAAATGAGGCCAAACCTGTTTAGAACCCTCCTGCAGTGGAGGTTGAGGGCATTGATGTCTGTAGGGCAGCAAATCTGCTTGAGTTTTTAGTGTGAAAGTTAAAAGAATGATTGAATGGGCTGAACCCAGCCCCTCTGGGGGGGGGGGGGAATGGTTCAGCACCTTGGATCAGTGGTTCTCAAACTGTGTGTGTGTGTGTGTCAAAAGTTTGAGAAACCTTAGATAGCACCTTTGAAGTTCAGGTTAAAATATAGATTGGCTTGTTTTCCCTACTGACATGGGCACCAACAGTTTTCACTTTTCCCTACCATCTTACAAAATTTTCCTTACAAGGAAAATAAAATTGTCAAGGATGAAAAGGTGAATTACTTGCACCAATGTTAATCTGGAAGCACCCATACATCATAGATTTCATCTCTGGGGCTGCTCTCCTCGGGTCAAGAAGTACTGGCACTACCAGTTCAACAAGTGTGTTTACCTACCATTTTTATTTATTTATTTTGGTTTTGGCTTTCTAGAAAGTATAACAAGAATCTAGGAACACCGAGTCAGTTCACAATCAAAGGCTTTGCTATAATCTATTCAGCACATGTTTGTTTTCTTCTGAAATTCTTTGGTGCATTCCATTATCCAATATGTTTGCGGTATGATTTCTAGTGCCTCTTCCTTTCCTGATCTCAGCTTGGACATCTGGCATTTCTCACTCCATATTCAGTAAAAGTCTTTGTTGTAAAAATTTGAGCATCCCTTTGCTTGCATGGGAGATTAATGCAATGGTCCTATGGTTACTGCAATCGCTTGTGTCCTTTTCTTGTGGATTGGAATGTACCGTGTATTGAACATTCCCAATCTGTGGGCGATTCTTTTTGTTTTCCATGTTTGTCGGCAGATTTTTGTGATGTGTATTTACCCAGGCATACTAAATCCCACCCTCTTCTGCAGGGCTTACTCCCAGATAAATGTGTATTCGATTGCAACTGATATCTACTATCAGCATCAACCCACACACAAAATCTTTTTTTTTTTTTTGCAAGAAGCCACACCTGTATAACTATCAGTCACACTAAATAATGGAGGTCTGTTCTTCTGGTGATTGGGATGCAGGAGGATGTCAGTGACAGCCTACTTTTAGTAGCAATCTGCACTGTGACAGTCAGAAGAAGGCTCCTGCTGCAACTACTACAGATCCCTGGAAATATCATCCTGCAGTGCCTCAATTGCCAGCAGAACAGACCTCCATCACTTGGTGAAGCTGCTGCTTGTTAATATAAGTTTGGAGAGTCATGTCAAGAGACAATCATAGAATCATAGAGTTGGAAGAGACCTTAAGAGCCATCAACTCCAACTTCCTGCCATGCAAGAACACACAATCAAAGCACTCCAACAGATGGCCATCCAGCCTCTGTTTATAAACCTCCAAAGAAGGAGACTCCACCACTCTCTGAGGGATTGTGTTCCACTGTTGAACACCTCTTACTGTCAGGAAGTTCTTCCTGGTGTTGAGGTGGAGTCTCTTTTCCTATAGTTTGTATCCAATGCTCCAAGTCCTATTCTCTGGAGCAGCAGAAAACAAGCTTGCTCCATCCACAATATGGAGATTATTGCTTTGGCCGATAAGCCAGTTTACCTCTTCCAGCTTCAAATCTGGATCCGGGATGCCCCAGATGTTATTATAACTAAATCGCCACCAATCTACACGGGATGTCACCACCCAGATGCATCCCAGGTCGAAGCCTCATTCAACCAGCCATTTTTTTTTAAGTTGGAAACTCCCTGACTTTGAAAAAGTGCGGGCTGAGCAAGGCTTTGACCTCAGATATATCCAGGCGGCTGCATCCCTGTAGATCAGTGGCTATTTAGTTATTATAACATCCAGGGGCATCCTGGATCCAGAATTGAAGCTGGAAGAGGTAAGCCAGTTTATTTGCCCAAGAAATAAGCTCCTGACATCCCTCTTGAACCGTCTAATAATTGTGTGCTGACAATATTTGTACAGGTGTTCTTTGCTTCCCTATCTCAAAGGAGATAACAGGATGCAGATGCTGGTCTTGCTTGTCAGTAGTTTTTTTATCATGCATCTGTTAATTTTTTGTAGACACATGTGCTTCTCTGCTACTGCCCGAGGGCCTTGCATAGTCTAAGACTGTACCTGGCTTTAATTTATTATATGTTTTTCTCCCCCCCTTCCCCATTTATTTGCTGGCAACAAAATCCATAAGCACAATTAAATAAATTAAATGCATAGCTACCACCAAAATAACCCCTATAAAATAACTGTGGTGTTAAAGCACCAATACATCAGAAACAAGTCTGTTCCCAAATAGCTAAATAAATATATCTTAGCCCATTTTTATTTGTAATGAGATAAGCATTCTAGCTGGCCTACTGGAGAGTACACATCACAAATAGAGATGTTACCACAAAAGGCCCTGTTATCTATTCTAGAAGGCATAGAGGCAATCATAATACATAAAGCAGGGAGCCATTGATCAATCTAAACTGGCAAGATGGAATCAGGATCCCCTTCACATATGCTACATAATTTGAGAATCCATTGTACCATAATGTTCCTGGATTTTGGGATAGTGAATGGAGAATAGGTTGCATATTTGTAACTATAGTTCTTTGATTGGTCATCTGTACACTCACACAAACGGATGGGATGCATGATGCTCATGTTTCCTGTTTGATGTTTTGCATTTTACTTAATGTTCAGTAAACTTTTCACTTGTTTGCAAAAACACCCCCCGCCTCCTTCTTGTGTACAGTTTGATAGTCTCCCATTTGTGTGAGGCACAGAGACCACAAAGAGACAAATTGCATACCCGTTTGTAGTTCAGTGAGTGGTCATCTGTGCATTGACACAACCCCACACTAGCCTCCCCTCATCTTGTCCTCCCTAGTCCTATGGATGGCTGCATGGGGTCACTGGAGCTAGTGGTTTTGAGGATGCTCAAGAAGGTGGAGGGGGGCTACCACAAAAACACTTCTATTAGATTCTAGAAGGTTTTGAATGGTGCATTGCCCTGGCTCAGGATATCCCATTTGTGTGAGGCATAGAGATGCATCTGCACTGCAGAAATAATGCACTTGGACACCACTGTTACTGCCATGGCTCAATGCTAGGGAATTTTAGGATTTGTAGTTTTGTGAGATATTTAACTTTGTCTATCAGAGAGCTCTGGTGCCACAACAAACTACAAATCCCAGAATTCCATAGCATTGACCCATGGCACTTAAAGTGATGGCAGACTGCATTATTTCTGCAATGCAGATGCAGCCCATGGAGATAACTTATAATTTACCTACCCCCTTTCCTGATCTAATGTCTTAAGTGTTGGAGAGAAGTACCACTATAAACTCGCTTCTTGCTTTACAATTTTCCGTTCCATAAGCTTGCACCAAAGTCCTCATGTTTCCCTTAAGATGCAACATCTCCTGATACATGAAGGATGCCCCTGTTTAATAAAGCATTTGCAAAGCTGCATTAAGCCTTAACTCCAATACACAAAGCAAGAGAAGATGACTGGACAAGGGTAATTGTTTGGAAAATGATAGCTTTGCCTAGACTAAAGCACTTCCAATTTCATTCCTATCCTGACTGCTATCCTAATTCAGATGCAGCAGCATAGTTTACTTCGACCTACAAAGACTCAGCACCAGCAACTGTATGGCGATGATGTGAAGAAAGGCTTCCCTCCCACCCCAGTGCTTTTGAATTGGGCTGGGTCTTTATTCTCAAACATGAATGCTTTTGAGGAAGTAGCTTCTGCTGCTGCTGATTAGTACATATTTTCATGTCAAGTATCTGACAGTATATGTGATGTGCAATGTAATTTGGGCTGGGTAATCACTTGTAAATTGGGGGAAATGGAATGGAATGCTCAAATGTCTTTCTTTGACTGAAGAGAAAATCAGGCAAGTACAAAGCACTCGTTCTCTTCAGTGAGCATCGCATTAACGTAGAGTGAAACTATAGTTCCCAAGAGGCTACTACCATCTGAGCAATCTGGGTAGACATTACTTATTAGAAACTGAAATGTTACAGTAGGAAGATTGATATTTTAAAAGTGTTTTTTTAAAAACAAAACAGATCCCAATAATTAGTGTTGGGATAATTTTTATCCACAATCCTAATTCTTGTAGCATATTTCACTGACTTTTAGTTCATTTTATCACACAAACGTTTCTTTGAAATTTGCAAGGAATATTGGACAAATGGAGAGAAGAATCATATGGCAAAGGGACTCACCATGGTTTTGATATGATTGAGACAAAGCATAGTTCTATGTTTCATTGATTTTTTTTTTTCAGACATAGGTACTGAGGGAGAGATCTTAACATTTGCTTAACATTCCCACTATGATCAATGTGAATTTAAGATGTCCTTAATATTAGTTGAAGCATGTCCTTTCTAGTCATTGACCTTTTTTTATTCAAGTAATTGACCTCTATTGAAGCTGGCAGGCTTTTGACTGGACAAGTGTTGCATTTTTAAAACATGATTAAAATATTTAGAATGCAATTTGCATTTCTTTTGCTTTTATTCATTCTAGGTATTCATATAATTTTACTGTAAGCTGCTTTAAAAAGTCAGGTGTGCCCTAGTGGTCTGAGTGCCGGACTATGACTCTGGAGACCAGGGTTCGATTCCCAGCCATGAAATCCACTTGGTGACTTTGGCAAGTCACACTCTCTCAACCTCAGGGGAAGGCAATGGTAAACCTCCTCTGAACAAATCTTGCCAAGAAAACCTCATGATAGATTTGCCTTAGGGTGTGGTTAAAATGGCAAAAGTTATTAACGAGGAAGAACAAATAACCTAGGATAGGCAGCTGCAGTTTGCCTTTCACTATCCTTACTGGAAAGGGCAGGATTCCGCCCTCTCTTCTCCTGCCTGCTGAGTTGGTTGAGTGTCAAAATAATTTTTTGTACTTTGACGTTCTCAGGAAGGAGGCCGAGAGCTGCAGCGATTAAAATAAACTGAGGACAAAGGGGGAAAGTGGGAAGAGGAAAGAGAAAGTGGGACTTGTGAAAGCATCTGTAAAAGTGAAACAACAGAGGATTAATTAGGACAGTCCCTGCCAAGTTGGGACTGTTGGAATGTATTAGAACTATTGCCTGAGTTTGACTTTTTCTCTTCTCGCTCCTAATCCCTTTTCTTTTTGCATCTTTTCTAACAGAAGCCTAAGGGCAAGAACATTGGGTGGAATCCTCTAAGGCTGTTATGCATGTGTAACCCAGAGTTATGCATGCATGACTGTTAGATATACACAATCCCTACGTCACCCCTAGTTCAGGGGCTACATAGGGACTGTGAAAGTCCCCTAATTACCATTTACTGAGCAGCAATCTCTTTGAGTCATGGGGATCTGTTCCCCTGTCTCTCAGGAAGCAGCTGATTGAGGTTTGCATCTACCCCTTGTGCAAGTGCTGTAGCATGAGAGGGAATTGTGAAAGGGATCCTGATTCTGCCTGTCACACTTGAGATTAAAATGGGAGTGCACTCACAAATGGAGTTCAACCTCCTATCCCTTCTCCTTGGAGCTACATCATCTGACTCCCCCAACACTCTCAATAGTAAGCAGCAGCAGTTCCTCCCAGGGCTTTAGACCTGCAAGGAGGTGGATTTCAAATAATGTTCAAAGGGCTACAGAATACCACCTTGCACCTCATCCAAAAAGATACATAGATGTGTGTAATCCACATTTACGTGTGTAGTGTATATGTCACTAACAAGATTCTGATCTCAGGCTTCCGTGGTCCTTCTGAGTTTAGCTGCAAACTCCACAGTGGCGGAAAAGAAGTGGCTTGATGAAGATTAGATGGCCATGGAAGACCACAGAGTACAATATAACTCCTCCTCCTATAGGTCTTTTGTTAAATGTACCATATATTTCCTCTTCTGCTAAAAAGCCAGATTCAAGAGATTAAGAGCATTTCCAGAAGGAAAATTCCTCATGCAAGTAGTCTGAAGGCACTGTGCAGCTATTCTACTTGACATCTCTGTGATAGATTTTTCCAATAAGGAAAAAGATGGAAGAAGCAGTGGGAAAATAAAGTGGGATTACAAGTGGAGGACTATACTGTTTAGCCTGCCTATAAAATTCAATGGATGTGGCAAGATGATGGTTTGATAAATTCAACATCTGGAATCATGCTGAAAGAGCCATTATCCTCTGACACCAAAATGGCATTGTCTCGCTGTTTTCCATATAACTGAAGTCATTGATGTCAGTCTTTTACACAGTCTATTGCAGTCAGTGGTCTTATTCATTTTAAGAAATTTGTCATCCTTACGTGAGACTCCAAATAACTCATATTATCCCACAATGAATAAATAAAGTCTTTGAAATATAAATTCATTTATTACTATTAATTTCAGATTTTGTATCCTACCTTTCCTCATTATTTTAATTTAAATTAAAATAAGAATAAGCAGTTCATAGCCCTTCAGCTCCTATCAGTCATAGTCAACAGGTGAGTTGCAATAGAAAAATGGGGAGCTGAAATAGAAAAAGATCTGAGGAACTCAAGTAACTCAGTTCAGTTAAAAGAATTAAAATTTAAACAATCTGAAAACCATAAATACACTAAAACAGCTATAAAACGTTTAATACATTTTTATCTGTCTCCTTCCCCCTGTATGTATATGCATGTGCCTTTAAGTCACCTGTTGATTTATGGTGACCCCATGAACTTCATAGGCAATTATGAAATTGGGATGTTGAATTTTATCCAACAGAAGCACTGGGTAAAGAACCAACTGGGAAATCTATTATTTCTTTCACACTATAATTCATTTATAATTTTTCTGATAACTGAATTCTACAATTAAGTTAATTATCACATTCCAGCTTAAGTTAATCATTTTATTTTAAAATTAAATGCAAGCTGTTCCTTTATTTTAAAAGAAGTACCTAACTATTTATTTTAGCTTGTTCGTGTCATTGGATTACTGTTTCTGTTTTTGGCTGCAAGCAACGGATCAACATGGCTACCCTTCTAATAACTGATGAGAGGAAGGAGAAAACTAGAATGGTATTAATCTCTAAAGATATGCACAGATATACTATAATAGTTTTGTTATTTTTAAAAAATAATATCACAGTGCTCTTGCTATTTTTGCTTTAACAGAGTAAGATAGCTATCCCTTAGGAAAATACAGAAAATACATTAATGACAGGTGCATCAGTACTTATTTGATCTGTAGCATCAATGCTGAACAGTGCAATCGTATGCATGCATATTGGGTACATCCCATTGTATTCAGTGGGACCTACCCAATAAATGCAGAGAAATGGAGCCTCAGTTCAGTATATTAAGGTGAAGATCTTGGTGGCTTGTGTCCAGAAACCATGTCACAAAATCTTTAGATACCAAATGAGCAATTCTACTTAAAATGTAATGTGCTCCAGATTTACTATTCATAATAGAGGATTTTACACTTTTCTCCACCTTTCATCTACGACTGATACTGTTATCAAGCTACTTTCAGACAATCCTCAAAGGTTATTGTTTGAAGATTGTCTGAAAGTAGTCCATCTGTCTATGAACTAATGTAGCTTGGGAGTTCAGTGCAATTTGGTCTACTCAGAGGTGAACTCCATTATGTTCACTGGGCCATGCAACTAGGTAAGTATAGGAATGTAGGAATGCAGGTTAAAATATGCTGAATGGAATTTAATTTAATATTAAATCTTAATTTAAGATTTCAGCTTGTTTCAGCTATGAATAGAATAAGATGAAACATGTCATAGACTTTATTTCTTTGAGCAAATAGAACAATATTACATTGTATGAGTTCATGGAGTTTTAAATTAGACCACTTACAATTAACCAGCATTTAACTTTTCAATATAATAGTATGAAAGTTTCTCCCCCTTTTCCATCACAGTTCAATTTGCTGGGGGTTTTTTTCTTTAAATTTTGATAGTAAATTAGTCAAGTTGCCTTTCAAATGCAGTTGGCCATCTGTATCCATGGATTCTTTATCCAAGGCTTCAAGAATCCCTGGCTTGAAAATATTCAATACAGTTATAGATTTATTCCAAAAAGCAAAGCTTGATTTTGCCATTTTATGGGATATAAGGGACACTATTTTACTCCACCTTTGTATTTGCTGGGACTTGAGCATCCACAGATTTTGATATCCATTGGGGTCCTAGAACTAAACCCCAGCAGATACAAAGGACCCACTGTAATCTATTTCATGTCTTCATACTTGCCCAAAAGACATTACTTTTTCTCTCACAGAAACAAGCCGCTCTTTATTTAAGCACACTTTGACTTCTTAAAGTGAAGGAAGAAGTAACTGGACTTTAGAAGAAAAAAACAGATTATTGAAACCAACAGGACCAATGTGTGAATGATACATTCTTTTTCATTTTGCAGAAATCCATACTTTCCAAGGAAAAAAGAATGTTGTACTAAGCACTTTGCAACTGAATTTGGAAGAGTCTCATTTCTGCTCAATCAGAACGGAAGCATTTCGAAAGGGAAAGAGATGATTGCAAGCAGATGTATATTTGTGTTCTCATGTTAAAGGAATTTCAGTGTGTGTGTGTAGGCAGAATGATGAATAACAGATTTCAGGGTGTATTTTAATCTTTTGTAATTTCTTGCAGATGATGGAGGCAAGCAAATTTTGGAAATCCAAAGTATGGCACTAGCATAAGCAGTATTTCCATATGTTTGATTGTCTACTCTTGTTGGAATTAAGCGTTTTACTTCTCCTGAATATTACTGAAGAGCCATACAGACACGATAAACTAGAACACAAGAAGTTCCCTTATACAGAGATCAACCCATTTCAGTCCATATTGACCACTCTGTTAGAGGCAGGATAGAAGGCCTTCACCACTCCCACTGTTCCCAATTCCTTTGCAAAGGATAGCGGCAGCCTGGATCTCAGAGAAAACATATTTTTGTGTTGCTAATGGGGTAAAAATTTTATTTCCTGAAATTAAGATTCTTTGGGATCATTCACACTCACTTTTTTATACCGAGGAGATGCAGATCTGTGCAGTGTTGTAATACTGAACCGACGTTCACACTACATTTAGCGTGATCGAATCTCTCCAAACCAGTCCAACATTCACACTGTCTCCGCTTTTGAATCAACATGGCAGTGTCTCATGGTCAGGAATGGATCCCAGTGATCCAGATAGATTGGGTACCACATTCACACTACCAAAGATGTGAATCGCTCTGCCCACCCCTGAAAAAGACACAAGTTACCATTTGCCGAATGCACTGGGTAAAGCTGCTTTTTCACTGGCCTTGCTGCACACCACACTGGGTGCATTCGGGACCCAGTGTGAACGGTCCTGAAACACCCGGTTTCTGCACCAGGTTATTTCGTAATGTGAATGACCAGTTTTTCAGTCCTGGTAGTCAAACTTTGTTTACTTGAAGGGTTTCTTCTTTCCTGTTGAAGTTGTCCTGGTGTTTATGATGATCTGATAGTTGTTGGCATGGTCAGAATGCACAGGGAAGCCATAAACACCTGAAAAACACAAAAATCAAGACCCAGCAAATGCAAATGAAACCTCTCAAGGCTGAGGGGGGTTTCCCAGCAGACAATGGATCATTAATTAACTAGACACCCTGAGACTTTGCCATTCAACAACAGAATAATACACAGATTAACATGCAAATCATTTCCTCTCAACAAACAGTATATATATCCTACTTTCTTCCATGCCAGCATTCTCTGAAGATGTCAGCCACAGTTGCTGGTGAAATGTCAGGAATAAACTCTTCTAGAGCACAGCCTCATAGCCCCACAAAAAAACCCACAAAAACCTATGGATGCTGGTCGTGAAAGCCTTCATCTTTCTTTCTGTTTTATAGTTTAATTATATTTTATCTTTTATATATGTTAATGACATGGAGTTTTATCAGGGATGGGTAAAAGCATGATATATATCAGGGTTGGGGAATAGAAGTCATAGTAGTAGGAGCAGTACTAATACTGGTGTACCAATCAAACATAATTTACCCTGCATGTGTTCCAGCAAGTCCAGGGTTTTTGTCTGCTGCATCATCTGCAGGGAACTTTTTCTGGTTTATTTTCCCCTCCATCCTAGCAAATTTTGGGTGGAAAATAATATGCAAAATAATACACATTTTCTCACAAGATGTGATAATAGGAAGTTATTGATACACATTTGTGTATGCCATAGTATTCTTCTTCTGCCTTTGCATCTCTTCCACAGTTATTTATCACTTCAAAAAGTAATGCAATCCACAGGCACATACTTCTGTAAATTTCAAGTGCAGGGACAGGGACATCTGCAAATTCCATTGAGGCAGTCTGGCATTATGAAGCTTTGGAATAGGGAAAATCAAGTTCCTGCAGATTTCATGGTAGATCTTACCTTGTGGGTGAGGATGAGCATTCCTGCCTCTCCAGTCCCAAAGGGACTGTGTAGCACTTTTGAGACTATGGACATTCTCATACGGGCAAAAGAGACGGGAGCATAGTGCAATGCTCCCATCAGTATTGCATGATTTGGTGAAGATGAAGTTGCGTGACATCGCAATAATCCCACCATTATTCTGTGAACAAAGAGGGGTTTTCCAGCCACTTTTCATTCATTCTTCTTGCCTCTCTTTTTGAAAAGGTTGAGCAACAGCAGAAGCAGTAAAACTAGTAGCAATTTTCATCAAACTGTCACCTGCCTGTGTCAACAGCCAGCTTCATTACTTTCACACAGGGCTGGCTGTGTATTTCACCATGTACAGTCTGCACAAGAATCAGCACTAAATGTGATGCCTTTAAAGCACTGCTGAAATGTTAAGAGAAGAAGGGAAACGTGATGCTTTTAAAGCACTGACAAGGTTTTCTCTCTAACTCTAACCAGTCCTAGGCAGATAAAAACCTGTCAGTTTCACTATGGCTTTATAACAACTATGCCAAGAGCCATGGTAAGGGACTGGGGTGGTGTGGGCGAACAGCTAGCACTATTGACTATCACTATTTTCCCTTTGCATGGCTGTATCTCTACCCATCATCCCCAAACAGGCTCAGTACTAATATGTATGTTTGTTCTTTTAAATGTTTTGTGCTATTAACAATAAGACATAGTGACAAACAAAAAAACATACAGTGTATTGTATTCTACTTCCCCCAAAATGAGATTTTCAGTGCTATGAAATCTTTGGTTCATAAGTTCACAGCATGAGAAAATAACAATAAATTTACCATTCCACTACAGCATTTCTCCCTAGGTCCAAATGTGACTATGGAGGAGTGTAATCTCCCCACTGGTATTGATTAAACGAATAAAAGGAAATCATGTTGAAAAGATTGTAATCTGAAGACATCAGTCTCTTTATGGCTGAAGTCTTGTATATTCGTCTCAGAACAATATTTTACATTCCTCACTGTAGCCTGTTAAGAAAATCATTTATAGCTCAATGTATGGACACTGTTTTGGGGGGATTGGGGAGGTGAACAGGAAGCTTAATAATGCCCCATCTCACCAAGATTTTTATATCACTGAGTGGTGAAATTGTGGATACATTCCACTGTTTACACAAAGCAGTTCATTGTATAAGTCTCCAAGGCACAAAATATCTGTCAAATCCTTGTTCTTTGTGAAAAGAACCCCTCATTCCATAGAACCACACACACACACAGAGAGAGAGAGAGAGAGAGAGAGAGAGCTAAGAAGCAGAGGTAGCTTCATTGCTGTGCATATTGCAAAATTTGTGTGGCTGATACAAAAATTAGGGCATGGACAAAAAAATAGCTGGGTGAACAGAGAAACATCTTGTCTTTTTAAGTTTATTGTTTTTCTGCTGGGGCAGGGGATAGTGTGACTTTTGTACAGGATGTAATAAAACTTTATTACAAGTTTTATCATTTTAGCCATTGCTGCTGTTTGGTGGATTTGGTGGAGGCCCTGTACAGACCAGCACTTTGTACCGGCACTTTGGACCGGTTGGGGGGTAGAGTCGGGGTGTAGTGTCTTCACGACGCATGCCCCGCTCTGCCCCCAGGGCATCATGACGCCACGTGCTGCTCCACACAGTGCACAGCATCACAGCACTCCTCCAATGCTGCGTCCATATGACGCAGCACCAAAAGAGCGCCATGTAGCCGCAGCACCACAGCTATTGTGCCCTGGAAAGACAGGATTGGGGTCATGGCATGCGGTTGCCACAGCCCCAATCCGGCTGAAGAAGGGGCAGCTGGAGGCCATCCTTCAGGGCTTAGTACTTTGGATCTTTTTATATTTTTTTCATTTTATTCTTATGTACTAAATTGTGATGGACTAAGACTACATACAATGAAATTTAGGTATGCTCAGTGGGGGCTTATTCCTTGAGTAGACAGTACCACTCTATCTTTGTTTTTTTGGGGAGAAAAGGCAGATGATTAGCTCAATACTTTGGTCAAATATACAGGAACTGGTCTAGCTAAGTAAGGGAAGAAAGGAATATTCTTCCTGTTTTCTTGGGCGCTCTGTCTCATTGGCAACTCTCCTTGCATTCCAGGTTACACAAGAGTCTTTCACAGCTCCCGAACCAATAATTTAAATCCAGCAGACATTTGTACACTTATACAAGCACACTGAAATGATGAATGTCTACTTTGTGTGGCTTATAGAAGAGCACAACATCAGCAAAGCTCAGGCTAGAGCCAAATTTTAGTTTTTTTCCAGAACTCTGAAAGGTGTTATGGTAGGTAGAACTTGGTCGTTGAGTGCAAACTCATAACTAGGACCTCTAGGAAATGGAGTTTGAAGCCTCTCAGTGAGAGATATAGACCCTGCCCATTTTCTGAATGCTGAGAATAAAATGGTTAATATACAACTTTCATCCAAAACTAATAAACAGAGAAACCATTGGTTATGAAACTTCATCAGTGCTGTTTGCAAAGAATTTTCAAGGCACTTGCAAACTATTTTACACTCAGGTGAGAAAGGAAATTTCAGTCCAAGCCAACTGCAAAACTAATAAGCCACATTTTGATATATTTGTGTATTAGAGCAAGTACAGAAATTTTGTTTCCAGACTGAGGGACACAATCTTTGCCTTAGCTTCCAGCCTTTCCACCTAAAAGATGCAAGTACATCATGAGGAATACATCCTGCTGCTTCTTTCTGTAAGCACCATACTGTGCTTTATGTGAGATCTCGTGTGGTGTCGGTGACTTGGCATTGCCAGGCATTCATCACGCACACGGAAACAGACTCCTCCCCTAATGGTCTTCACCCACCTGCACCAACCAAACTTACTCAGGCATGCCCTTATGGTACCCCAGTAACCTTTTAATCCGCACTAGCTTTGTGTCCAGCAGGCTCTTAACTCACAAAATAAAGTACGTCTTCCAAGTCAGCACCACCTTCCCTCATCTCCCCACCGAGCAGGGCTCGCTTCCAAAGAGCTCCCTTCCTTCGGACCAAAAATCGTCTCTAAGTCCTGCAAGCTCTCTGGTTGTCTCTCCAGGACCAACAACAAGTCAGGCTCCCTCCTTTTGCGGGTTCCGTGCCTCTCTCTCCTTGGGCCTCTTGCCTGGGTGTTGGGCCCTCTTTGGAAGCGGCCGCCGGCACTACATCTCCCACTCTCATCTGGATCCTAAACACCTGTTCTTTCCTTCCCGTCCATTGCTGCCGACCAACTCTTCCAATCCATCCTTCCTCCGACGCCTCGCCCTTCTCCCTTTTCATCCCTTCGAGCTTCTCTTACGTCCTCCACTTAGTCTCACCTCTCGGGCTAACTTCCTCTTCCTGCAACCCTACCCTGGTGCCCTTGCCCTTCAGCTCATCGCCCACCTGGTGTGGTACAGCACTACATACAGATTTCTGCTAGTACCAAAACAAAGTAAGCAGGCCAAAACAAGTGCAAGAGCACCAACTTCCCAATTCCTCTATGACGGACCACCCCCATACTGGACCCCCACCACACGACACGGCGTGTGCCCCCCCCACAGCACGCCCGGCCACACACACGTCTGAGCGTTTCAACAACACCGCCGTATCGATCCGAACAGTGTCTGGCGAACAACCCTAATGATACCTCTAATTTCTACCACCACACACGCCCGCCACTAGATCTTACGCACATTGCTGACCAACATTCTGCCCCTCGACCCAGAAACCCCACAACCCCACGCTCTCTCAACTGCCGCCACCTACCACCCCCCGCCCCCCCCCCTCCGGGGACCAAAAACACTCCACAACCCAAATCACCCACCACTCCCTCTTCCAAAAACCAAAACAACGCCACACAGAACCACCCACTTCTACACACCGACACCACACCTCAAACCACACCACCCTAGGCCCCGCAGCTGGCCACCCGACCATACGCACCACGCACCCCCCTCCAACACTCCACCCCTCACACCACCACTTCCCAGCCGACATGACTACCACCCCAACCACACCCAACCCGCCCCCCCCCCGCCCCACGACTCCACGACCAGCGCACGCACTAACCCCGCCTACCAACACACACACAAACACCCAACAGTGTCTGACCACCCTCCGTCAATGAGCGATCAGCGACCGACTCTCTCTATCCCACGCCCTGCGCTCCAAAACTGTTTTGCCTCCTTCTTTGCAAAGTTGTCGTTTTACTCCAGGTGCAGTCTTATTTATTTATTATTTAAACAGCACACTAGCCATTTTGATATCCTTACAGAGAAAAAAATACTATTTAAAATAACTAGTCCAGCATTTTTATAGTGTATCTTATTTATTATCAAAGATATAACCCCCCTTTATTCTTATAACACAATATATTAATATTTAATAAATAACAATGTTATAAAAGATTATCAAAAAACTCTTCTTTTACTAACTTATATATTTTTATCAAATTCCCTTTCAGTTAAAGGGCCTCAGCTGACCTTTAACCAATCCTATTAGAATAGATATATTAATTATAATAGTATACATGTATATATGTGGTTCCATATATTATATCATCATCATCATTTTATATTTTATTATATTATTATTAATTACCTTTATTATAAAGCGCTGTAAAGTTACCACAGCGCTGTACATACAATCTTATTAATTGGATGGTCCTGCCCTCAGGCTTCAATCTAAAAAGAACGACACAGAAGGAGAAGGGAAGGTGGTGGGGAAGGGGCTGTCCGTAAGATAATACCATAGAAAATACATAGCAATACAGGCAATGATTCAATAAACAGACACACAAAGAACATCAAATAGCAAGTGACAATTATGCAATGCCTGGGAACGCTTCTCTGAACAGGATGGTCTTCAGCTCGTTTTGAAGCGGTTGGAAGGAGTGATGGCTCTTGCTCACGGGGGGAAGAAGGTTCCCGGAGGGAGGGGAGTGAGTGAAAGGGGTGAATCCAAGATGGGGCAGTGGAAATCCTGGGCTGGGAAGCAGACCTTGACTACCAGACGGGGGCCCTAGGGGAGGTGAGGGGAAATAAGGTCTGATAAGTAGGGAGGGGGCCAGCCCATGGAGGGCATACTTTTATATATGTAATCTAATTATAGCACCGATTATATAATCCTTTCTACACTAGTCATGTGTTTCTAACTCTTATTAAACTTATGTGTTTGATTCAAATCCACTTCTCTCACTTTATATGGTTTTGCTTTAGCTTAAGACACTAATAATAATTCAAGTGCCACACTGTTTTATCCTGCCCACTGTTGCTCACTAGTTTCCTTTCTCTCCCCCTACCCCCCGGCCACATTTAAACTTTTTCAACATAGTTCATTGGAGAGGATGCCTCTTGGTTTGTCCAAGAGCTAGCCACCCATTCTCAGTGCAGACCTGCTTAGGAAATGAAAAATACAGCTTGGTAACTGATGTAAAGACTAGCCCATCAGCACCAAGCAAATCTGGGTTATGTGTAAGGTGTATTTTTTTAAAAAATTGTTTCCCAGAAATCATTAATTAAATTTATTATTTACACAGTAATAGTACAAATTATATTTCTATTATCCATATATACTCCCCCCCTTTTTTTTGCTCCCTTTCCTCTCCCACAAACAGACACACAGAGGGCATACATTCCATGCAATTAACTGTCATTATTGGAGATATGGAAAATTTCATTAATTTTTTTTTTACTTCTTCATGCCCCATTTTTTCTTCTACTTTCTTGAAGTTATTGCTCAACTTTTTTCCTCATTATCGGAACTGGAAGGGGATGCTTAGGCCATGCGCAACAAGGCATGAGTGATGCGGTTGCGGGAGTCGGCAAAAGGCCAGGCATTGTTTCACACCCATCCAGTTGCAATGGCGTCCTCCCCCTCCCCCTCAGAGGCCTCAGTGTTTTCGCGCAGGGGTGGCCCCGCCATGCCCTCCTCAGAGGCGGAAGGAGAAGCGGGCCTGGTGTAGCAGCGACTGTCAAGCTGCCGTGTGCCCGGGCGAATGGAGATGCCGACGCCGACACTCCGATGCCGAGGCAGTGAAGCGGTTCCGTGGAGGAGGCAGCCCAGAGGCCGAGGCGAGGAAGGGGGAGGCTCTTCGCAGCGGTGGTCAGCGGCTGATGCAACATGGAGCCATTAATGAGGACTGGTGGAAGGCTCCCTCAAACACCACGAGACTGGATTTCTCCACTTCTCCAGTTTCTTGTCCACTCTTCCGGCTGCACAGAGAGGTGACTGCACAGATGCTAAGGGACCACCAGAGCACAGGGATCATCCAGCCGCTGGCAGAGTCCTTGGATGCAGAGTCGACAGAGTACCCACTCTCACTTATACACACGCAGGACCACTTCCACGTGGGCTTGGTAAGCTGACAGCATCCTGGTGGACCAAGCCAGCCTGGCATCATCTTGACAAGTACGTAGTGAGCAGCCTGTGTCCTTGCTGACCCGCATGGCCAAATCACAAGTGCTGTCCTTCCGCACACTAGCACTCTGGGAGCCATGAAGCTGATGACCAGTTTGCTGCGTGTGACTCTGAGATCTGTGTCCATGAGGATTACAGCCGTTACCAGCACTAGCAAGCGGGCTAAGACTTTGAGCCAGAGAGAACAGGACAATAGGAAGAGCTCCTGCCGCAGCAGAGAAAGTTCCAAGACAAACCCGAAGAATTGCGAGAGTCTGGTGACGTCCTCTCAAGGAATCTTTTTCATCGCCGCTACCACAAAATTGCCCTCCCTTCATCCTCCATCTTGAGGGCGAGAGAGGCAGGCTAGCTCCAAGAGGCTGCCTGGAAGAGAAGAGCCCTCCCTTCACCTCCATCTTGAGAGAGAGAGGGGCAGGCTAGCTCCAAGAGGCCTGCCTGGAAGAAGAAGGCCCTCCCTTCATCCTCCCATCTGAGGAGAGAGAGAGGCAGGCTAGCCCAACAGCATCCCTGGAAGAAGACAAGCCCTCCCTCATCCTCCATCTTGAGGGAAAGAGAGAGGCAGGCAAGCTCCCACCAGGCCTGCTGGAAGAAGACAGCCCTCGCTTCATCCACCATCTTGGGGAGAGAGAGGCAGGCTAGCTCCACCAGGCCTGCCTGGAAGAAGATAGCCCTCCTTCAACCACCATCTTGAGGGAGAGAGAGGCAGGCTATCTCCAACTGCCTGCCTGGAAGAAGACAAGCCCTCCCTTTATCCACCATCTTGAGGGAGGAGAGAGGCAGGCTAGCTCCAACAGCCTGCCTGGAAGAAGACAAGCCCTCCCTTCACTCCATCCTTGAGGGAGGAGAGAGCAGCAGGCTAGCTCCAACAGCCTGCCTGGAAGAGCAAGCCCCCCCTCCCTTCATCCTCCCTCTTGAGGGAAAGGAGGCAGGCTAGCTCCAACCGCCTGCCTGAAGAAGACAAGCCTCCCATTCATCCTCCATCTTGAGGGAAAGGAAAGCAGGCTAGCTCCACCAGGCCTGCCTGAGAGATAAGCTCTCCCTTCATCCCCATCTGAGGGAGAGGGAGGCAGGCTATCTCCAACTGCCTGCCTGGAGAAGACAAAGCCCTCCCTTATCCACCATCTTGAGGGCGAGAGAGGGAGGCGTATCTCCACCAGGCCTGCCTGGAAGAGACAACCCTCCCTTCAGCCACCATCTTCAGGGAGAGAAGAATGCGAGCCCGACTGTAGCAGCGACTGTCAGGCCGCGCTGGTGCCCGGGCAAATGCGATTGTCCTCCGATGACGAGGCGGTGAAGCGGTTCCGGTGGAGGGCGGGCAGCCCAGAGGCAGAGGCTGACGTGGTGGAAGGCGGAGGGCTCTTCGCGGCAGTGGTCAGCTGCCGATGCAACATGGAGCCATTGACGGAGGACTGGCTGGAAGGCTCCCTCAAAGACCGCAAGGCTGTTTCTTGTCCACTCTTCTGGCTGCACAGGAGAGGTGACCGCACAGATACTAAGGGACCACCAGAGCACAGGGATCATCCAGCAGCTGGGAGAGTCCTTGGATGAGGAGTCGACAGAGTACCCACTCTCACTTAATACAAACACGGGGCACCACTTCCACGTGGGCTTTGGTAAGCTGATAGCCATCCTGGTAGACCAAGCCCAGCATGGCATCATCTATGACAAGTACGTAATGAGCAGCCTTGTGTCCTTGCTGACCAGCATGGCCACATCACAAGTGTGCGCCTTCCACTACACCAGCACTCTGGAAGATGTAAAGCTGATGACCAGCTTGCTGCGTGTGACTCTCAGAGTCTGCGTCATAAAGGATTACAGCCGTTACCAGCACAAGGCCAAGTGGGCAAAGACTTTGAGCCAGAGGGAACCAGACAAATTGGAAGAGCTCCTGCAGCAGCAGAGAAAGTTCGAAGACAAACACGAAGAATTGCAGAGTCTGGTGAAGGTCATCTACAATGGAATCTTTTCATCGTCACTACCACAAAATTGCCCTTCCTTCATCCTCCATCTTGAGGGCGAGAGAAGCAGGCTAGACGAGGCCTCCCTCCAGTCCATCTGCCTTGGTCCAGGCCTCAGAGGGAGAGAATAATTGCTGGCCCTGATTCCTCCCCCCCCCCCCACCATTCCCTTCTCCTTTTGTGTCGTGTCTTTTAGATTATAAGCCTGAGGGCAGGGAACCGTCTATTATCCCCTCCGTTGTAAACCGCTCAGATTTCCAGTGATTGGGCAGTTTAGAAATAAATCCTATTATTATTATTCTTTAAAAGATGTGCGATAAACGTCTTAATGAAGTTTCCCATTTATGACCCTTTATTGCTTTGTCCAATATATTTAAGCCTTCTTTCCCTAGAAAAATCAAATAATATATATTCTTTTATATGTTTAAACAAATGAGGCTTAGATTTCACTTAGATTTCTTTTTCCATCACTTCATGGATAGCTTTTAAAATTTGTTTTGTTACATATCTTTGATTACTATCCAAACCCAAATGTTGGAGGAATGTGATAGAATTCTACTGATTTACCTATGCATTTAAAAACGTTTGATTAAATTGGTGTCAAAATATGTTTAGTTCCTTTACCTTTTGTTATTTGATCTTGTGAAGCCCCCTCATGGCTAAAAAGCACGTGCACAACTATTACTGTTAGATGTCTGTAAATAAATAGTGACAATATTTTGACTGTGTGCCTTTGTTTGCATGTAGGTGTGTGACACAATTCTAGTCTTTTGACATTTTGACTTTGGACATTTTTGCCCAGTAAATTTAAGTGGCCTAAAAACTTGAGAATCTCAGCCCTTTTAAAACAAAACAAACAAACTTTTAAACCTTTATAGTAACTAAGTTAAGCTTTTCCATATGTGATTCAAAATTTCTGAGACATTATTTGCAATGCTGAACAGGTTGCTGTGAAACAGAAAGACCTTTGCCTTCCTTTTAATGCTGCTTAAATGTTTGTTCCACTACAGTCTGGTTTGGAGATGAATTAACTGTGACACATCAGAATCTGTTATTGCCACCACACCATTAATTTCTGCACACATCTGCTGCAGTATGTGTTACTGCCTGGCTCTCACATTTATCTTCATCTGTTCAGTATTTTAGAGCTCTTGTTGTAATGCCAGCAACCATTTTCTAGCACTGTAAACATTTGTTAGCCATGTAGTCTTGCCAGTTCCCCATCCACTACATAGCAATTATTTCAGGCAAAGACTCCAGCTTTGTGCCTCTGTTATACAGTTACTAAATCATATACTGTATACCAAAACATGATTTAAATGTGCTTCTTTGATAAATATATCATACCCTGTTTATTCAAGATTAAATCTGGATAGTCAGAGATAAAATGAAGAATGGAAATGCTTAGTTCACTCTAAATTTTGAATGGATTTCTCAATAGGCTCTCTGTCTACTCAGGTTCAGAGTAAGTAGGATGCTGTATGGCTCCTGACTCAATTCAGAGTCCAGTTTCGTGATTCAAATCTAGGTTGGATTCATCCCAAACAATGTGGACTCCATCCAGTTTTATTTCAGTCCATTAATTGTGACACATCAGAATCAGAATCCATTAACTGTGACACATCAGAAAATTCAGAAATATGGCTTGCCATTGACTTGCATGAGGAAACTAAAATGGCAGCAATGCCTTTGCTCTTTGACACATCTGGATACAATCTGGAAACATAAGAGGCAAAGCAGATGGCTCACCAGTCTCCAAAGAGGGCTGCTGCCAAGGTCCCGAGCTGACCATCACCAGGAGCTAGTTTATTCCATCTCCTTTTTTAATCTGGTCCAAAGGACAGGATCACAGCACTGGAGCAACTTCTGAACGCCATGCCCCCAAAGTGGCAGGAAGCTGCTTCTTTCGGTCCATGCATTTTGGGCCATATTAGACCATAAAGAAAGGATTACAGCAGATTCAAGGGGCCTTATTCAAAGTACCTGGGATGTTTTCTGGGTTTTCTTTTTTTAAAAGAACAAAACAGTTTATAAAAGCAGTTGACTGCTCAGTCCTGACAATTTATTATGATTTTGCCCTGAGACCTTCCCCTTGTATTGAGGCACCTTTCTACCGTATCAAGGGGACCTCCAACCTCAATAGTCACAGAAATCCACCCCAAGGAAGAGCAAAAGCAACGAAGTACCAGGCGCACAGGTAGCAGTGGACAGGCAGGCAGAGAGAGAGGCAAAGCATCACTCTCCTGATGCTTCTTGAGTTAGGATGGCAAGAAGGGTGCATCAGTCAGTTAAGGCTGGTAAAGATTTACAAATGATCAGTTCTGACAATGAAATGACAGCTTCTCTGATGAGGGGTCATTTTGCTTTATTCTACCAGTGCTGCTGAGATTCTACAGGCCTACTGAGATTCAGTGACATAGAACCTTATCACACTCATCCCCCCCCCGCCCAATTACAGGAATGGGAAAGGGACACTCAGGGCTGCGCATCACCAAGAAAAAACGGATTTTACCACACACCAAAGTGTCCTCAAAATGTTTCCGTTCCCCGGCCCCAAGCCAACCCCATTCGGTGCTGAGGGGTATTAAATGTTCAGGTCAAAAGTCTTCCGGCCACCTCAGCACTGAATGGGGACGAGGAACGTAATGGGGCCATTTTGAGGACACTTTGGTGTGCGGTAAAATCTGGTTTTTCTTGGTGACACGTAGCCCAGAGTGTCCCCTTCTTGTTTCCAGAAAGGGGGGAAATGAGTGCGATAAGGTTTGTCTAAGGCACTTCACCTGGTAATGTCCTCCTGATGCTCCCTAAGGCATTTGATGATCTCACTGACACTGGAAACTTCCATCTCTTCAATAGTTTCCTGGCTAAGCTGGTGAGGGGAGACTGAGAACCACTGCCACCAAGGTAATTGGTGTTCTTTTTTCATGGTCACAGAATCTTTCTCCAACTATCTAGCTGCTTGAGACTTTTTTCTGAGCAAAACCACTTTGTGCTGCCTGTTAAGATTCTTGGATAGGATACTGGTACTGTAATGCCCTGCCAGTTTATCATTGCTCATTCTCACCTATGGTGAAGAAATATATCAGTGCTGGGACCTGCTCCTACCTCAAAATGGACCAAGGTATCTTTATTTATTTATTTATTGGTAATTTAGTCTGCCTGCCTCCCTTCCCATGGGATGCTTGTGTCATGATGTTACTGCTGCCTGCCTGCCTCTCTGCCTCTGCTCACTCTTCAGGTTCAAATGCAGCAGCTATCCTGACAGTGGCAGCAGACCTGTTCCCACTATCCACTACCACCACCTGAATCTTTGCAAGGCTTACTGAGGGTGAAGCAAGTTTATTCCAACTACCATTAAAAGTACTGCCGCTTAGACATCTCACTGGGGTCAAGGCAAACCAATCTGTCTCTCTCCAGGCCCAGAGACAGCATGTGGCTTTGCATTGCTGCTGTAGAAGAGCCCCATGATGGCTAAATAGTGAACAGATAACAACAACAACAAGCAATGGAGGACAGAGAGTCTTGGAGATATCTCATCCACAGGGTCACCATGGGTTGAGATCGATTCAAGGGCAGTTGGCAACAACAACAACCAGTTTAACTAACAAGGAGGTCCAATGGAAATTTAGTAGTTTCCTTACTCAATTAAATGGATTGCTTTAATTCACAATATGAATTAAATGTACAATAAAACAATATAGGTGGTCTGGGAATTAAATTAATGTACTTCTTGTAGGACCAGAATTGCACTCATAGGATGTGAAGTATTAGAAAGATTGTTTTTATAAATGAACCACACTGACAAAAGCAAATTAGGCAGTTAAAAACTAGAGATTGGGAAAGTATACGATATGCTCCCCAAAACACACAGAGACTCAAAAATGGGTTATTATTCAAGCAGTTCTGGGCACCTTATGTGATGTACATAAGTTGGAGAAGGTTTAGAGAAGGGCGACAAAAATGATTATTGGTATGCAGAACAAAACATATGTGGAAAGGCTGAAGGAGCTGGACATGATGAAGACAAGACTGAAGGAGGCATGATCCCACTCTTTATATATCCCAAGGGCTGCCACAAAGAGGAGGGTGCAGGTTTGTTCTCTGCTGCCTCAAAGGATAGACATTACAGTAGGGTAGATTTTGTTTGAAAATTAAAATAAACTTCTGACAGACCGGTTCAGCAAACTGAATCAAGGTAGTGAAGTCTCCTTCTGTAGATGTCTTCAAAAAGAGGCTGGACAGCTGCTGGGAATGTAATGGAGATTGGTTGGACCCAATGGCTCATGCGTCCCCTTCCAACTCTATGATACCATGATTCTATTCAAAAGTACAAAAATCTGGGAAATTAGAACTGAAAGTCTCAGAGATAAAACTCAAATGATTGATAATTTCTAAATCTTCAGTACAGTTCTCTCAACGATCTGCTACTAGAATTAAACCTAGCAAATTAAGAAAGAGATGCAGGTAATGATTGTAAGACAGAGCTGTCAATAAGCAAAGCCTGGTTCCATTCCTTCCCCATCACACCACCTTGGTGGTTTTCTTATATGACCATACTGAAGATACAATTTCTGGCTCCCTGCCCCCCCCCCCCACACGCACACACTCATTTTTAAACACTTGAGATGTTTGAATCACTTCAGACTGTTTCATTTCACTGCATAACCTAACTGGACCAAACTGATTCAATCTGAAGCTTATAGACATCATTCAAAACAAACCCAATTTGCTTCAGGCTTTGGCCAAAGCAGAACCCTATTTACAGAGCCCTCAACTTGAAGTTCCATAGCATTTTCCCCAAAATATATATTATGGAAAACTTGAAATTAGTCGTATTTTGCATGTTTTTAAAAAGATGACCTTTATAATTTCAGTTCTAAACTATAGCATGCTTAGCTTGTTCAGAAATCTAGCAATGCATATGTTCTATAAAGAGCCTTCATGGTGTCGTGATCTACATGTTGCACTAGAGCTCTGGGAGACCAGGCTTCAAACCTCCACTAAGCCAAAGAAATTGTCTAGAGAGCCTCAGAGGAAGGCAATGGCAAAACCCCTCTGAACAAAACTTGCCTCCCCAAAACCAACATGATGGGTTTACCTTAGGGCCACTGTAAATCAGAATTGATTGTAAGGCACACAACAAAACAAATATATTCTGTGAAAAACCTAAAACCAACTCTATGAAGATTTACACAACCCTAAATCATACAAATGGCAGAATCCTATTTTGCTAGCACAACTGGGATAACACAAATGGCTCTGCTTTTTACAGTGTTGCAGAAAGAGGTGTCCCGTATATCTTTATGCAAGAGTTTTGCTCAGCAGTGTGACAGCTGCCAGACAAAGCTTGGGCAAAGCTCAGCCTGCCACAAAGAGACACTGATTGTCCATGGAGGAGGACTGGAAATGCTTCTTTCCATCACTGTCAGGCTAGGCAGTGGCCAGCTCTGTCCTCCCTCCCTAGTAGCCTAGACCGCATGAAAATACCCTGGTGGGACATTGCACTCTCTATTCAGGATCTCATCCTGTGTCAGTAGAGCTTTATTCCGAAGTGAATGTTCATGCCATTTTGTCTCACATAGTCTTTGTCTACTGTGAAGCATATGCATCTTATTATGTAATTATTAGTTATTGTAAAGCGGCACCGTATTAAACAACGGTTTTCAGCTACAGGAAAGATGTTTGCGTCTAACGTATCTTGAATTTCACTGTCTCACATTCTTCTTCCTAAAGCTTTGATGGTATTTAAGAAGATATCTTCAGTTTTGGATCATTGGAGATCTCATTGTTTCCACCACCCCACCCACCCCCTGTGGTTCTTAATCTAAATGCTTCAATCTCTTAAATAATCTTTACCAGAGTGCTGCAGGGTTCTGTTCTGGGGACACCAATCTTCAACATTTTTATCAATAACTTAGATGATGATGATGAGGCAGTTGCATTGCCATCCCCGGTGTCACTCAGTGTGGGGTGTTTGGTCAAAAGACACACTGACCACTTTTCCTTCACAATGGTGGTGGCAGCAACTCCTGACAAGAAACCACCTCCACCATAGGGAAGCAGAGCGAGGAGCTCTCATCCTTCCCTTCTGGTGGGAGAATGGCCCGATCGGGTGTCACCCCTCTTCTGGTGCAGGCCGCACCCCTCCTCCCCAGCAATGAGGTAGAGGAAACCCTTATCAAGTTTTCAGATGATACAATATTGGGAGGATTAGCTAATATGTTGGAAGATAGGAAGATAAATCACAAGATCTTGATAAACTAGAAAACTGGGCTGAAATAAAGATAAATGTAAAATTCTCTCTCTCTCTCTCTGTACACACACACACACACACACACACACACACACATATATATATTTACAAAAAACAAATATAAAAGTATAGGATGAGGTATACCTGGCTCAGCAGTAGTACATGTGGAAAGAATTTTGGGATCATTGTTGATCATAAATTGAACATGACCCAGAAGTGTGATGTTGCAGCAAAGGAGGCAAATAATATTTACCTTGCATACCAAGAAAGTAATAGTCCCATTATGTTTTGTGCTTTTCTGGATGTCTTTAAAATGACGCTGGGCATCTGCATGCTGGGATTATCTCTTCAGGCATGAGTGAAGTAGCACAAGCAACCCCAGGGAATATGTGAAAGAAGGGAGATTACACATCTTGTGATTTGGGATTTTCTATTATACATAAAAGTGTGGGGAAAGAAATGATGACAAGAATGGTGATAATGGTGATGGAACATGGAAGGATGAAGTATATGATATTATTTTAATACAAACACACTAGTATAAATTACATTGTGTGGATTTAAAGCCAAATATACAAAGGTCATTGGAAGGTCTTCTGGTGTGTATGTGTTTTTTAAATGATATCAAAACAACTTTGCTAAAAGATGTTAAATTATCACAGCAAAGTTAACTTTTATAAGCAAACATACCCTTTTGTGAATGCATCTATCTTATATCTTAAGAACAATCTTCATCCACTTTAAAGGTCACATGGAACTTTTGGAAAATAGGGCAGAAGAAAAGAAAAATCAACCCAAAAAAACCCCCTCCAACGCCAATATCCCAAGAGAACAGTGGTGCACCAATTTGCAGTGAAGACTCTTCAGTCTGGGTGGAGTGTTATTTTCAGCATTTGCTGTTGAAAACTGATATTTATTGTAAAGTTGGGACTTCAGATACAGAATCACAGAGTTAGAAGGAGCTCTATAGGCCAACTCCCCATTCAGTGCAAGACCTTCAGGTAGAGCATTCATTGATCCATTTTCTGTCATATTCAAAGTATTAAAATTTCAGGAGGTGAATAACCATCAGGAAAAGATGACTCTTTCCGAGGAAAGTATCTCAAACATATGCAAATATTCTAGCAAGCAAAGATTTCAGAGAGAGCAAACATACATTTTTTAACGTACCAGAGCAGACATTTTAAATTAAAGGAAATGAATTTTCAAATGCTTTGATCAAGCATCACTTGATTTTCATAACTATGGTCTGTGGTCTGTGAACTATGGTCTGTGAATGACTGTTTGTAGTAATCTACCCTTGCAGCGCAGAAAAAAGACAAAGGATTGGAAAACTATTTCTGTTTGATTTATTGGGGGAAAACAAGGAACAACTCCATATGGAAAACGCTGAGCTGGTTTGGTTACAGTTACCAATAAAACTTAAAGAAACACTCCATCTTATTGTAAATGGAATTTGGAACTCACAACAGCCAAGTTATGTGTTTTCTTTTTGTTCTGTTTCTGATAATTAAATGAGCAGTGCAATAGCTGTGTCAGGCCACTTTGTGTGATCTTGACTTCTAGATCTTGTAAGCTAGCAGCTCAGTAGCATCTGGCACAGCAACCCTATGGCAACTGAGACTCCATAGCTCAGCTTTGGCTGCTTCTTGTCTGAGGCTGCATCTGCATTGCAGAAATAATCCAGTTTGGCAGCACTGTAACTACCATGGCTATGGGATCCTGGGAGTTGCAGTTTGTTATGGCACCAGAGCTCTCCAACAGAGAAGGCTATATGTTTCACAAAACTACAGTTCCCAAATTTCATAGCACTGAGCCATGGAAGTGAAAGTGGTGTCAAATTGGATTATTTCTGCAGTGTGGATGCAGCCCTGATATATTGGGGTATCTAGGGATGGACTGTGTAAGAGAGGCCTTGAAGTCTTTTTTGGTAAATCCCATTGATTTTAAGGGGGGAAATTAACTATACTAACTATAATTTTGGCCTGCCCCCATCCCCATCCCCCCATATATGTGTATATTAAGGACTGTGGAGGGAATAAAATCTCCAGTGCTGGACAGGGCAAAAATATACATTACATTACAAAATAATTGTTAGGTATCTCAGCAGCCCAGACATAATGTCTTTTTCTAAATTTAGGGAAGGATGCATTTTTCTGCAGATTGAATGCCAGCTTTCAGCTGCCTTTGAACTCAAGGGATGGCTCTTTTGTACCCTCACTGTTATGGCATTAGTGGCAGAGTGATGGCATTTGCAGTTTCCACAGCCAAGGAATAGGTCTGCAGCAGTAGAAGACTCCATGGATCAGATCATGGAGAGGATGGCCTTTCAGAGACCATAAGATTGCTCCCTTCTTTTCTTTCACTTTTAAAACAAAACCAATTACAGTTTTATTTGGTATTAAATCTTGGTACATTTGTCTCTTCAGGCTATGCCTAAAATATTATTATAGGGCATCTGGCTTTTTCAACAATTATATATCCTGAAAATTAAATGACTAACTGAAAGAATATTTGTCCTATTAGTATGAAATCTGGTACAAATAATCTACCTCATACTTGTAGATTCTGACCATTAAAAACCATGGACATGAAAAAGAGCACAGTTACAGCAGCCTATGTATTAGGTTATGTTAAATACAATGAAAAAGGTTCATTGATTTGTTGGAAACCCATTCTTTATTCCTAAAGTCCCAATTTTTTTCAGTTTCAAAGTCCCAGTTTTAAATTTGGAATAATATGTTACCAAATATTTAAGTAGACAGAAGAGTATCTAATCAAAATAATGTCGTATTCTTTCCCTAACCCTCACTTGATTTCCCTTTCTTTCTACTGTTTCCCTATGTATCACACCTATTCTTCATCAAGCACCATTTATCTAAACAAACAAACAAACAAACAAACAAAACAAATAAATAAAACATCAAATGAGGTTTAACTTGTGCTGGATGGAATGACACTCCCATTAAAAACCCAGGTTTGCATTTTGGTATGGTCCTGTGTTTAGCCCAGAACTTGGATTTTGTAAGGTTTGGGCAATAGCCAGGAGTATGTCTCCAGGGTTAAGGTTATGCATCAGTTCCACCCATCCTAAAAGATATCTGGTCTGGCCAGGCCATGGGAACACATGCCTTAGTAGCATCTTGCTTGGATTACTGTAATGGATTGTATGTGGGACTGCTTTCATTGGCCAAGATCCTGTAGTAATGGTGCAATAAATCCTGTAGTGTAATTATGGTGTAGCGTAATCCACATTCAGAACTGTGCCACATCTCCTCCCTATACCTCCTAGACATTGTTTAGATGCTGCAGCATCATCACCCTCAACCATTCTGTTGCTGGGGAGAATGGAGCGAGACATCTCACTATGTTTCTTTAACTAGACACAGAATGATTACAATAATCCATTGAGATCCACCGGGGTCCTCTGGAGGTCTCAGTGGATGAACTGCTGCTACTGGAATGACCATGGTGAGCTTGCAGTGGCTGAACACTGAGTTGTGTGGGGAGGGCCTTGGTTATTATGGAAGGTGAAGAACACACCAACGTCTGCATTGACCAACATGAGACATAAACAGGCATAATTTTATTTATTTATTTATGCCGCCTTTCTCCCAAAAAGAAACCCAAGGCGCTCACAAATACAGTGGCCCTTAGTTTCCATGGGGGTTCTATTCTGGACCCCCTTGTGGATGCAAAATACTACAGGACCCCAAGTCCTGTGTTTTTAATGGCTGCATGCATGTGGCAACTTTACTGTAACCACGTGCATGCACAGCCATTATGGATAATGGGGCTTGCCGTCCGTGGATGCTTAAATCCATGCATGGCAAGCCCATGGTTGGGATGTCTGGGCTGTAGAATTTTTTTTAAAAAACTTTTCAATACTTTTAAACAATTAAAAGCATCAAAATAAACTATGTCTGAATATGTCACAGCTAAAAGTGTTTGGAAACTTCAGCTGGTCAGCTGTGAAGAGATTGTTGACGAAGTCTGGCAAAAGTGAGCACACATCATCCTTGCCATGACAGCTTCATTGGTTCCTAGTCTTCTTCCAGGCTAAAATCAAAGTGCTAGATATGCTTCCAGATAAAAGCACTATACAACTTGGGATCCAGGCCAACCAAAAGATTGCATTCTCCCATATAGGCTCTGGAGTCTGGACTCCTCTGGGGCAGACTTTCTCCTGACTTCACTAATCTTAATGGCATATCCGGTATGATGGTAAAAGACAGGATTCTTGCTGGTTACTCCAAGGATCTGTGAAGTTGAAGACCTTGCCTCATGGTATATAAGCAAGAAATACCTTCTATTATGACATGTTTTTGTTACCAGTGTTGGTTATTGTGTAGGTGAGAAAGAGCAGGTGCTTACGGCATGTGAGCAACAGATTATACTGACTTCAAAGATTTTGTCCCCCATTCCTACCTTTGAGAGAGAGAGAGAAAAGGGAGGTAGTTACTACTTAAATCTTTGAAATTAGAATTGGGAATTTAACAAGAAAGGGTTATGCAGAATTTGATCTTGCCTGCCGCTGCTGCAATCCTGCTCTTAACCAGAAACCTATACATTGCCAGAAATAAATTCATTGCAACAAGTGTGATCTTTCTTTTTTTATTAAACACTTCATCCAATTAATATATTTAATGTGATGTCATGCATTTTGTATTTATTAATGGAATTTTAGCCCACTGTTTGTGTATTAGCCTCCCAATGTATGAACCCAATGCTGCAAAAGAAAAGTTGCTTACTTCTGTTGAGAACACTATTGATATAGTGGGCCTTTCGTATCTGTTGTGGTTCCAGGACCCTCCATAGATACTAAAACTTGTGGATGCTCAAGTCCCATTAAATACAATGGTATAGTAAAATGGTGTCCTTTATATAAAATGGCAAAATCAAGGTTTGCTTTTTGGATTTTTTTTCTGGAATATTTTCAAACTATGGATGGTTTAATCTATGGATGTAGACTCTGTGAATATAAAGAACCAACTGTTATCTAAATATGGGTAATTAGCTCCATTCCACACCATCAGCAGAGCATGAGTTCCTTTCTTATGAAAGGCCTGCGATTCCTTCTCAGTGGTGGTGATGGGGATGCATGTATGGTGAATTTGGGAAATGGGAGTTCAGGTAATTCACAGCTGTGGTAAGCTATGGAGAAGTTGAGACAAAATGTCCCATTGCAACATGTAGGGGGCAGCATGCTTCTGCTTATCCTGTTCCAGAGCCAGACTGTATCAGCTTATCTCCAGCTTCAACAGAGAGACAAATGCTGTGATTTCTCAACTTTGCAATTATCACAACAGAGCACATCTCAAAAAGCAACAAAGCATGGAAGAAAACCCATCAGCAGCCAATAACCAAATATTCATGAGTAGCTTATGCTGAGCATACAGCTGCAAGTTAAGATTGAGAGCAAAAACATATGCAGCATATATTTTTTTTCATTTTCAGAACAAATGAAAAAAGGCCTCCCCATGAAGTTGCCTATTGAATCTAACCTCTTCTGCGGCAGCACCTTGATACAGAAAATCGACCAAGGAAGGAGTCAAAGATCCAAAACGCACTGCAGAAATAATCCAGTTTGAGACCATTTTAACTGCCCTGGCTCAATGCTAGGGAATTCTGGGAACTGTAATTTAGTGAGACATTTGGCTTTCTCTGTCAGAGAGCTCTTGTGCCACAATAAACTACAATTCCCAGGATTCCTTAGCACTGAGCCAGGGCAGTTAAAGTGGTCTCAAACTGGATTATTTATGTAGTCTATTTTGGACCAAAGGAATTTTCTCTATGACTCAGAACTTAGGTAAGTTATTTTTTGACTATAATTCCCAGAACCCTAAGCAGTCACCATGCTGGCTGGGAGGAATTCTGGGAAGTTTAATCCAATAAAATAATTTTTTAAATTCTGCTTCTCATCTCTCATCAACCCATTGCTGAAGTCCAGTTCCAGCTTATTGGCTGCAGCCACAGAATTAAAGCAGTTTGACACCACTTTAACTGTCATAGCTCCATCCAAGTTCTCTGACAGAGAAGGCTTCATATCTCACAAAGCTACTTATCCTAGAATTCCAAGGCATAGAGCAATGACAGTTAAAGTGGTAGCAAACTGCATTAATTCTGCAATGTAAATACAGCCTTTCTGCCCTCGCCCTCTGAAATTTCCTGGCCTTCAACAAATCTTCAAAGCAGCATCAGTACTTTTCCAGTCCTTGCAACTGTGATTCTTCATAGCTGATTGTTCTTTCCTTTCTTTATTTTGTGGCTTTCTGTTTTAGAGCCTTGTGGCTTTATTTTTATATTTTATCACTGAAATTCCTTATTGCAGTAATGGATGAGTTTCCATTAGAGTTACATATCTGTAATTGCTTCATATTTATGGTCCCTACATATTTACAATCGTAGCACAATTGCCAAAGTTATAAAAGTCCCCAATTCCTACTCTCACTGCAAGCAACTATCAATCAGGATGCAGCAGCATACCAACATTTTCACTTCCCATCCTGCTAGCGATCTTCCATGTGAAGAGAAATGCAAAAAAGTAATCCTGCTTCTGATTGTCACTATGGAGATTGCTGGTCAGAGGGGGATGGAAACAGTGTTTCCCACCTGGTAGAATAGGGTTGGAGCAAATGGGCCAGTAGATGCCACCTAAGTTAAGTATATTTAACTGAGTAGCTGATCTAGGATCTCAGCCTATGCCTTTATCTTGTTTTGTGAACTACCCAGAAAAGATTATTACTAAGCAGCAATTAATAAATAAGATACTGTTCAGAAACCTAGATTGTGATGTCAACTGGTAGGAACATGACTGTCACAAGCAGCCCCACATATTCCACACATTACAGCCTACCTTTGTATGAGTCAATTGCTTTGGGAATCAATATTGGCTAAAGAAACAGAGTGAGAACAAAACAGTTGGAAGAAAGAGACCCAAACTTGTAGTACCTGTTTCCTCTTCTGGTTCCTTGCCCCAGTCAACTTGGCCTTGGACCTGGGGTGCCATTGTTTCAGGACCAGGCTGGTTTATATTAAAAACATACCTTATTGAAGTATTGATATCATTAAGTGCTTAAGTTACAGTGATATGCTAACAATACATAATCAAACCCCCAGACAAAATACTCCAAAAACATAGTAAAATAACAGAGCAAGGACAAAAGTAATTTCTTCACAACATATGGATGAGGGAGTCAATATTATTCGGCAGGGGAATGAAAGGGGCACCTTGATCTTTCAGCAGTATGCACCTGAGATTCCTGCTACATCCCAGCAATGCTGGCTGGAGTGCTAAGATTCATAGGAATTTCATGGTTCTCTCTAGGTTTCTAGTTCAGATTGTTATAGTTCTGAGCAAATTGTATCTTGTGCTACATTTATGGGGCAAATCCATTCCATCCATTCTACATTTATCCTAAATCCAAGAACAGAGCCTACTAAATCATGACTTACTATTCAGTAATTAATTCTATGGCCTGTTGTAGTTAGGACTGGCAACTTGACTGATGCCTCTGAAACAGCTTTTATATAGAGATTTCTCATAGGCTCATGGCTACACAGCCACAAGACTAGGATTTGGGTAAACCAGGCTAATTGACAGAGGAAGTTGCATTTCACCGTGTGTATCCATCCATGGAGGCTGCTTTAAAATGTTATGGCCATAATTCAGATTCAACTATCCATTTTTAATCTTGCTCTCAACAGTTACTCACCCATCACTTAATGCTTATTTTTTTGCAAATTAGGTAGCGATGGTCAATGAAACACCATGGATGAAATTCCACCCAATGTGGGATTTTGGCAGAGGGCTTCCAACAGAGTCATCCATGTATTCACGAGGCTTTCGAAAATAATTCTGATTTCCTTCAATAGGTAGAATATTTTAATATAATTTTTAAAATTCTCCAAGAAGTCAGATTTTTTTAAAAAAACTATCTATATCTAGGAAAACTTGGGAGGGAGAGCAACGTAAACATTGCCTTTTCTTCCAGCGATGTGGTTTTGGAGAACATAAACACAGTATTCTTTGTTAGAAAGAAGCATGTCTAAAACTTGGGGAAATATCAGATATCCCTGTTATCTACAATGACCTGCAAGAATGTCTCAAGAATCCTTTGACATGGTGCCTGGAAAACACTGCAAAAAGGAAATCCAGAGCACTGGATCTTGGTGGCGAATGTGAAGAGTGTCTTGTATGCCAAGTGCTTTCTGTGCAGAGAAAGCCCGATATGGAGGGAGAGTATACAAGTTGAGTTAAAGACAGAGCATGCCTCCTTCTCCAGGGCTCCTTGGATCTTCCCATGACCCTGTCCCAGCACAAAGACCTTTGCCTGCAGCTGTGCACAACATTCCAAGGTGATGAGGAGATGGACTTTCCCCAAGAAACTCAGAACTGTCTGCTTTTCAGTTATAAACTCCATATATAACATGCATTGCCATGAACAAGAGACACTGTAGTGTAATGCCTAACAGTGTTGGATTGCGACCTGGGAGATCCAAGTCCTCATCCCCAGTGAGCCATGAAATGTGCTGGGAGACCCTGAGCCAGTCACAATCTCAGAGTCTCCTTTCCCCATCTTTCTTTTGAAAAGAAGGAGAATTAGAATTAGAAAGTAATTTGTGATAGACTTTCAAGCAGAGCATAAGGGTGAAATTTGGTGGAATTGTCCATGTTCCTGGGTGTGTATACTTAAAAGCACTTTATGAATCTTGGTCTGAGAATGGATGGCAGTGGATAGATAGCATATAGAGATCTATACAAATTGGGTGGGTTTCATATGGCAACAATGTACAAGGAAATAAGACAGGAACTCTTCAATGTTTATAGGTCCCTGTTGCCTTAGAAGATGCAGCACAATTTGGGAGTGGGGGAACAGCCTTTTGGTTTACTCTAAATTTTGGCCAGCTAAAGCTGCAAAAATGTTAAGTACATCCATTTCCTCTTGCCTATTTCCCGTCCCACAATAAGGCCAGGCTGGAGTATATGTGTAATAGATTCCTTTTCAGAAAATCTGGCATTTTACATCTCTTCCATTTCTCATCTGTATGCACTCATTATTTTCAACACTCCTTCCAAACAAATTTGCAGTGTCTCAGTTGTGCATTGGACTTATTGGATACAGAAAGCAGTACGTGTGTGCATTTGTTAGACATTGTTTTAGCCAATGCCTGGTGGTCTTGTGACAGCCTCTCATGTTTGTTGCTGTACATGAAAGAGACGTCTGTGTGCCTAATTCCTCCAAATCTTTGCCAATGCCTGAAGCAGCTACTCGGAATTCCCCCAGGTGCCCCTCTCTCCACTTCCTGACACTTCTCTGTCAGCAAAAATATTTACTGCTGCTTTCACTGTTCTTTTCCTTCCATTTGGGCTGGTGTTTTTGCCAACAGGCTGTTTGCCTGCTGTACAGAACCTCCTTTTTTTAAACAATGCCCTTGGAATGGAAAATGATAGCTGAAAACATACTTCATATCTCAGCTGAGCTATAAATGTAGGATTCAGAACTGACCAAACATTCAGTATGAGCCGGCTTTTCTATATCTTTTTAAAAAAGCAGCAGGGAATGGCTCCAGTGCAGTTCAGAATCACACCACAGGATAAGGATAAGTTTGGAAGGAAGAGCAGGGAAGGAGGCTCCTTCTTCCACTGTTATTTCACAAGTGAGAGAAGCTTTCATTGCTGTTTAAACTCCACATCTCCACAGCTGTGATCCTGATCTTGCCTGCACCAAATGCAGTGTTGAAAACAAACATTAAAGGGAAAAATAATGCATTTAATGCCAGGCAACTGTGGTCCTCTAGCCATTTCTGAACTGCAACTGCATTTATCCCTCACTGATACCTATGTCGGTTATTGCTAATGGAAACTGCTGGCCAAAATCATCTGGAGGTTGGCCAGGTTGGCATTAAATGCTCTATGCAGTTTGATCTTTATTGAGTGCCCTTAGTTCTGAATTAAATGTTACACCCAAAAATTAGTGCATATAAATCTTAAGACATTTGTGGATGAAGTTACTTACTAGGTGTGTACTCATTACATGACTCAGGAACTTATCACACGCAGGTTTTAAACTGCAATTTTAGCAAGAGAATAGTGGTTTTGGCAGTACCTATTGCACAAAGTTGCCTCCAATCCATTGCTCTGAAGTGTTGTTAGAGGGCATCTTTTCACTGATGGGAAAAGCCATAAATAAGCAGCCAATCACACTGCCAGCTCATTACTCCACAGATTTAATAGTGATAGCCCATGCCAATTTCAATATTGGGCAGACATGTGGTGTCAGTCTCCTCCTTTCTCTCCCTCCCGCTTGCTATTCCTAAGCAGTCTGTTTTCTCCCCCCTCCCCCCACACACACTATTACTACTACTACTACTAAATCACATTCCCATAACTCTGGGGAAATGATTTAGTAGAAGAAGGATTTAGCAATGCTGCATTACAAATACATATAAAGAAAAGCATGCTGGGTAGGACATATGGCAGGAAGGCAGGGTTAAGGGGAAATGAGGAAGAGTGCGTGTAGGGACTGATGATGGCACAAAAAGCACCCATCATGCTATTAAAGAGAGATGTGGTAATAAATGCTCCCAAACTGGTATGTTTCTCTTTTCATAACTCAGTTGCAGCAAGGCAGAGGCCAGGGATGTAGCTAGGATTTTAGGAAGAGGGGGGGGGGGCCCCGATAAGTGGCGGCATTATTATGGGGGGTGGGGGGGGGGGCGGCGCAGCACCCCCCATTCCTTTTTCTAATGGAGGGGGGGGGCGGGTCCCCCCCCACCCCCCCCCCCCCCCCCCTTGGCTACGTCCCTGCAGAGGCAAGACCAGGGCTCATATGATGAAGTCCTCAGTTTTGACCCAGATTTGGCAAACAGTCTGATTTAGTTTGGATCAGTTCAGAGGTTGACTCTGTTCTATATCCAAATCTTAATTCCGAAATACAAATCTTCATGTCTTCCTTTGTCTGTTATTGGAGATAACTGGATTAAATCTTCAGACACAGTAGCCCCTTATGAGTGGATTATGTCTATCAAGTTTCCATTTGAGCAGGTACAAGGGCTTTACCAGGTGCATTTCCATGCCATGTTCATTTCCTGGCAGAAATAGCTAAAATTTTCCAGGATTGTGTTGCCTCTTCTAAAGGAATCAAGCCTACCATGTTTAAGAATGGAAGCATGGAATTTTATGCATAAGCAGCTGAACAGATTTGGTGTGGACACTCAAAAAGGGATATGCTTACCACATATGTAGCAATGGAGGGTAGGATGAAGACATTTCTCTTCCAAATAACAGTCCTCCCACGAAATTTTCCAATGATGGAAATGTGGGAACTGAAGGAGAATTTCATGGGGGGGGGGGGTCAGAATTGGGGGAGATGATGTCTTATTTTGTTCCCCCATAGCTACATCCCTGGTAATTATGCTCCTTTATTTTGTATGAACAACTATGAGGAACATAAACAGAAAGGTGACCTTTGTTAAGAAATCTGCAAAATTTCAGAATGGTATGCACAGATGTTCTTGTGGAAGTTCTCAAACTATGAATTTCTAAAAAAATGAGTTCACTTCCCTTCTGTGACTTTTTTTTATAACTTTTATGAAAAAGGCATACATCATAGAGATGTTCCTAGGCAAGAAAACCTGCAAAATTTCAGAAAGATGAATGCAGAGGCTTTCTTTTTTGTTGTTGATGAGTGTATTCAGGTCGTTTCTGACGTATGGCAACCCCAAGGTAACCCTATCATGGTGTTTTCTAGGGCTGAGAGTGAGAGTCACCCAGTGGGTTTCCCTGACCAAGCAGGGAAACAAACCGTAATCTCTAGAGCTGTAATCCAATGCTCAAACCGTTACACCACACTGCTAAGGAGTTATGATTAATGAAACCAGTTTAAGGTTTTAGAAAATTTTTTGCTCAGTTGGTATTAAAGTCACAGAAAGTACAACTGGAACAGGGTGGACAATATGAATGTACTGACAGAGGCAGAAGGATGTGAATGTAAAGGAATGAGGACAGAGCAGATAAAGAGGGCCTAGACAAACCTTTCATGCCTGTTCAAACTGCAAGATGATAAAAAAAAACCACATGTACTTGTGTTTCAACTTAACTGAAACATTTGGATATCTGTACACGTGCATCTGTTCATCCCAACATTATTGACCACCCTGTGTCTAGAAGTCCAGAAAACATGAACATTTCCAAGCAGAAGAAGATTCATCATCTGTATCAAGTGTGAAATGACTAGGGTAATGTGTGCATCTCATACCGAAATTGAATGAAAACTCTAACCTTGAGAACAAAATAGGATTTGGTCCCAAGACATTAACAGTTACTGTAATCTGTCACCTTTGATTTAACTTTTCATGGCATTTGAACACCTAATGTTCTTTCATTAATTGCTAAGAATAGTGGCACCAAGCTTATACTAGTTCAGCTATCATGGCTTCGCCTAAAATAAAACATCCTAACAGTAGGTCTTTGAATTCTCACAAAAATTCTTAGGAAATCTGGGAAATATTATCCAAGAAGGTTGGAGGACTTTGATCTAACAACTCCTCATATTTTTAGGAAAGTAAAACGTCTTTTTGTTCCTCTGGTCATTAGAACATTAAAACTTCAACATTTCAACTACCTCCATCTAGAGAGCATTAAATAAGGAAGGTAGGATTCATCAGAGGAAAGGAAAAAGTGCTAACGTGGCCATCAAAGGGAGATTATAAGATGTTGAATGCACTAATTAAATGTTAAGTTAAATTTCAAAGCACTTTATGGGAGGGGAAACTTTCTTAACATAAGATCATTGTACACTTCATTCAGCCCAAACTCTCAGCTTGTGAAATACTAAGCATTTTAACCAAACTACCATTTCACCTCCTTCTCTGTCTTTTGATATTATATTCTGCCCTTTTCCCAGTCTGGGACTTAAAGTGGCTTACACCAGAGTAAAAACATATAGCTATAAATTCACAAACACAAAAGTGGTGGTGCTGGGGAATCAACAAATTAAAAGTGGTTAAAACATAAACCGCAGCAGCCCTGGTTACAAAGATGGCAAGAAAATATTCTGATCTCACAGGGAATATACCAAATAAAAACAAGAATGGGAATTCCCAAAAAAATAATTTTAAAAAAATTAAAAATAAAAGGTCATATAATTTGATGATATACCCCAGAGGATTTTTTAACAGTAACAAAATCATTCATTGGCTGACATTTAAGTCATCTGAAATCAGTCAAAGACTAAATTGATGAACACCTGTAAGCCCACTTCCTAGTAAAATTCTGCCATGATGTCATGGCATGGTC
Organism: Sceloporus undulatus; assembly: GCF_019175285.1. Classification (NCBI taxonomy): domain Eukaryota; kingdom Metazoa; phylum Chordata; class Lepidosauria; order Squamata; family Phrynosomatidae; genus Sceloporus; species Sceloporus undulatus. Next base: position 104,354,737 of record NC_056524.1, on the reverse strand, counting down.
TAGAAAAAAACCTTCCAGCTGATTAGGAAGAATGCCAAAAGAGTGTGGAAGCTCTGCTTGGCTAGAGAGGAACCTGAAGTAAGCAAAATGATGTGGCTATCAAGTGATTCTGCATCTGTTAAGTGGATAGCTTGCTGATCATCAGGAATGATTAGTTGAGATTTCTTCAAAGCAAGCCCATAGTGAGTATGCCATCACAATGACCTTTTCAACCAAATGCACTTTGAATTGCACCTGGAAATGAAGAAGTCAATACAAAAGAAAAGGCACATGTCTGGTAGCAACAATCACAATGGTATGGCATCATAGCATGGGATTACGTGCCAGATTCCACCTAAATATTTCCTATATTTGCCACATATTGCATTGATTATCATCTTGTTATAGACCTGTAGCTTTCAAACCACAATTGAACGAGAAACTCTAGGACATACTAGCTTAGGATTCTTGGGCTCTTAATATCTGTCATCAACAAGATTCCAATGACACATAGAGCAAATAATCAAATGCAAGTTTTTGCAGTCTGTTTCCGTTTTATCCTCACTTCTGTGCAAGGCTTCGGTTAAAACCTAATCAGAAGTTATTCAACACAGCCAAATCAATTTCAGTGTCTCCTATCATGGTTGGCTTCATTTATGGAAAATTCTTTTGTCTTCTGCAAATACATCCGAGTCTCTCTTCCTCCTGCCCCTCCCATCCCTCCTATTGGCAATATTCTTCAGCACAAATAATCAGGATATTTAAACAGTCTCTCTTTATACAGTAATTTCCAAGCTTTTAGTACGATTCCTGATACTATCCTTGTTCTGCTCAGTGCAGTGGAAATAAGCCTTCAGAAGGCTTAAAATAAAAGGTTGCTGTAAAGGGATGGAGATAATTTGTATAAACCTGCCTGAGAGCAGGGGATATTTTCAGCTGTAGCCAGAAGCATATCTATGCTTGTAGACTGTAGATCGTTTAAGTAGAGGAAGAAAAAAACAGTTTACTATATGGATCTGAATTTGACTGTTATTGATAGTTACAGGACACAGCCCTAAGCTAGTGAGCCCGGGTTTGACCTTGGTGGCTGTGTGATGATTTATACCATCTGATCAAAGGCCTGAACTGAATCCAAGAGAGACTGGTGTTGGTTCAACAGTAGGGCTCCATTTCAGTAATCAAGGCTGTGAAGCAACTAAACATCTCAGGGGAAAGAAGGAATGGCTCCGTTAAGAGAGTAACCTGACATTTTTAAGGGCAGGACATTCTTTGGCAATTGCACCAACTGATTGATAGTTTTGTTCTTAGGAAAAAGAAACCAGGATATTTAGAAAGGAGGATGTACAGAATCAGGTTAAGATATGCTAAGGCCCTAAGTTATGACAGGTTTAAGAGGCCCTGTAGTAAGACAGATAGAAAAATAATATACAGTGAGCCCTTGGTATTCACTGGGGTTTGGTTCCAGGACCCCCCCATGGATATAAAAATCCATGGCTTCTCAAGTCCCATTAAATACAATATTATAGTATATGGTGTTTGTTCTGTCCCAAGAGTGATGCTATGGACTTTGGGTGTAGTAAGGCCTCTGGCTCCTAGGACACAGCCCGAACAAAAGACTTGTCTACAAATTTCTTAACTTTTCAAAAGCTTTACTGGTTATAAACACAAAAACATGAAGCTGATCTTTTTCTCAACAGTCCTTTTCGAATACCTTGCTCTCTCTTCTTGGAGAGTTTATCTTTCTTTTTCTGTGGACTTTTTCTTCTTCTCTGTGGACTTATTTTTACTCTTCTGTGGACTTATCTTTGTCAAAGGAAAATACTCTCTCCAGGTCTGACTTGGCTGAAATCTTACTACACACTAAAACTAACTAGAGGGAGACAGCATAAGACCCTGGGATTTCCCACAATCCTTGTCTTTCTTAAAGCTGTAGATCTCTATTTCCCCTCCCAAACTGATACACAGAAAAGCCTATTATAATCTCAACTGAATATATGTCTCAAGAGCATCAAAGATGCTCTGGAGGCATGACAGTGTTCCTTATATAAAATGGCAAAATCAAGATTTGCATTTGGCAATTTTATATTTTTTAGAATATTTTCAATCTGTGGCTATAGAGGGCCAACTTTATTGTTATATCCTGAACTATCTCATAACCTCAGGTCTTAAACTGTGGTTTACTTAAGCTTTTGCATAACTTTGGCTCTAAAAATGGAAGTTGCCAGAGATTTTGGGTTCTTCAGAACTTCCTGTACTCAAACCTATTTATGTATTACCAGGAAGGTGAATTTCAAACTGGCTGTTCCCCAATATGCAGGAGGTTATATTTTTACATGTAGAGGTACAACTCAGTTAACAAAGCCTCTGAGTATTAAGCTTCTCTTTGCAAAGATGATCTTATGGTAGTTGGGTATGTCAGCTCACAACAGACAAGGTGAACACCAACTATCTCCAGAATCCCTTACTGAACATGTGTGAAGAAGAAAACAGAGTGGTGTGTGTGTGTGCATGCGTGTATGAATGAGTTTGCCCACCAAAATGGAAATCATAAGAAAAGTAGATTTTGATGAAAGAAAACATTCACCCTAGATGCATTCTGAAAGAAGGTTCAAAGTGTTTTTGTTTACACATGCAAGGCTTACCCGACCTGGCTGTTCTATGTACATATCTTTAGTTCTGAAGAAAAAGTCTGCTGAAACACATTGAAGCTACTCTTTCTTTTTCTTTTCTTTTTGTGTGTGTTATAGGAAACTCTTTCTATTCTTTCTATTTTATTTCTGCCTCTGGTACCAATGTTTCTGTTTCATATCTGTTTCATTACCTGAGGTATGCCTGAAGTTCTCATTCATGATTCTTTGTCTTCTTCACTTCATTTTAATCCTATATGGAAGGCTGAGACAATGACTAACCCAACACCATTCAGTGAATTTTGGGCAGGGTTGTTAATGGTTGCCAAGCTGACTTTGACTGATGGCAACCCTATGAATGAGAGATCTCCAAGAGCCCTAGTCATAAACTATCCTGCGCACACCCAAACTTGGTTTCTCTTCCCTCTCATTTGGGGCACTCTAACCAATAATCCACAAACTGACATTACTGCTTGATATGTAGGAGGGCCTCGTGGGACTGTCTCTCTGAAGCGTCCTGTTTAGGCTAGGCTAAACAGCTCAGGAATATTAGAAACATTTGGATAACTATAGGTTAATACATGTAAGAGTACCGAATCCATATGACTGTAACAATGCAGATGACTAAACTATATAATTTTAAAATAATATGAAATTTTGGATTAGAGAAGTTGACATTCTTCAGGGTCTAGAACCATCCCCCCACCTACAAACCAACCAGTGCATCACTGTTTCTGCTGTTGCTGGACAAACATTTATTTTTAAAAAGCTGACAGGATGTCTTGGCATTACAGAGACTGCCTAAATTACTGGAGAAATAAAGCACTTTTATAATGCCCACCCAGAAGTACAGCATTTGAGAATGCTTTTAGGGCAAATTAAGCATGTCTCATAATTATCACCCTGCTTACAAAATTCTAGAGCATTTATCTCAGATTTGCAAAGCAGATTCTTGATCCCAGACAGTGAAGAGAGAAAAAAGACAACAACCAAGAGATGACAGCCAAATCAACCAATAAATGATTATCCAACATGTTAATTTTAAACTCCTCCTCTATTTATGCTAAGTTCTAACTATATTACTTTGACCAAGGTTATACTTCATATTTATTACCATTAACGCTGCCATGATCTAGAAGCTGGTAAGCACTTTTACAAGGCATTCATTTCAATAATGTCTTGCAGTACCTTAGAGACTAACAAATGTATTATAGCATAATTTCATTTTTTAAATTGCTTACTCCAGAATAAATGTTATTTTGCTGCAATACACCAACACAGTGAGTTATTAAGAAATTTCAAGGAAAGAATTAAAGATGCACTAAGAAGCGTTCAGTTTTGTTTGGGTTGTGTCCTAGCTTTGCATCAGTGGTATTCTAGGGGTGGTTGTGGTTGTCAGTGTGATCCCTCTGTCCACTTCCTTCTCTTTCTCTGCCTCTACCTGTATATCTGCCTGTGCCTGTTTGTGCTTGCCTGTTTGCACCTTCCCATCTCCTTTGTATGACTACTTTCCTCTACACACTTCTGCCTGTGTCACAATTTTCATTCACATAATAAACCAATTCTTGTAAGAAATTTGACATGGAAACTGTACTAGTTGTTTTAATGTAATTAAAGGAAACAAACACCTTAGCAAACAATGAAGCTATATCTATACTATTATATGCCTCATCTGACATTATTGCTGACTGCCATCACACAGTGCTGATATTAGTGGTGATTAGAGTCATGCAACACTTCTTTAGCCACGGCTTTGGTTCTTGTTGAAAAGCAGCTAACAAGCAACCTGCTTACCTTGAATATTTGCTTGCTTCATGTTTCTTAAACAGAAAAAGAATACCAACACACCACGTGTACATTTGATCCAGTTGATAATTCTTGAGCAAATTCAGTCCTTTGTGTCAATAAGCTGACAGGTCTTACAGTTACTCTCTTACATATTCTTGGTATAAAATATTTTACTAGATGACAGAAAAGTAGCCATATACAGCTGATATTGCCTGTTGTATCCATTTTTTAAGAAGAGCTTTTAGTAGCTCAATTCACCAACTCCACTGAACTGTGGGGGTGCATCAACTGGAACTAAAGAAAATCAAGGAGAAAAGTGCAAAGGAAGGTTTTCAGTTGAACATTAACAAAAATAATGAAAACAGATGATTTACATAATTTTAAAGAAGACAATGAAGGAACTGAAATAGTTTTAAGATTTCCCATAATGGCTCAATTATTAACCAGAATGAAGACTGCAGTCAAGAAATCAATAAGACTTGGAAGGACAGCTATGAAGAACTGGACAAGATCCTGAAGCGTAAAGATATATTACTGAATATTAAAGTTAGGATTGTTCATGCAGTCTATGTATAGTGTTTTTGTCCCACTTCTATGTATGGTTATGAAAGCTGGACAGTGAAAAATGCTGATAGGAAGAAGATCAACTCATTTGAGATGTAGTGCTGGAGAAGCAGTCTGTGGATATCGTGGATTGCTAAAAGGACAAATAGATCCTAGAACAAATCAAGCCTGAACCCTCTCTACAAGCCAATGACTAAACTGAGGCTGTCACACTTTGGCCATATCACAAGATGACATGACTCACTAGAAAAGGCAATAATGCTTGGCAAGATAAAAGGCAGTAGCAAAAGAAGAAGACTGCATTCTAAATGTATACACTTAATCAGGAAAGCCACAACTGCAAGGCCTGAGCAGGATGGTTGACGATAAGGTGACTTGGAGGTCTCTTAATCTTAGGGTTGCCATAAGTCAAAGTTGGCTTGTTAACAGATAATAACAATAACAAATCAATTGAAAAACATTTGGCATCATCAATAAGGAATCCGATTATCTTCCTGGCTTTGTACATGGTTTTGATACTAAAAAAAAAAAAAGGTGGTGGAAGTTTGGTGTGCATTTAAAATATTTTCCCAGCCCTCCCTGCACCCTTACCCTTCCAATTATTTTCCAGAGTACTCAAACCAGCTTTTCTGACCCTAGGGTCTCCAGATGTGTTTCACTACAAATCATATCAGCCACTGGTAACACCTTGTTGGCTATGGGTGATGGATTTATTGTTCAAAAACCCTGGAGGGCTCCAGGCTGGGGAAAGGTGTCATGCAAAACTCTGGAATCTGTAATATTAGACATACTCAAGGGCTAGATTATGTTCAATGGAATTCCTGTCCTTTCTCCATTTTTTGATTGCACCCACCCAGGCAATATAAAATATTCTCTTGTAATTCCCAAACTGTGGTCTTCCAGAAGTTTTTCACTTCAACTCCCAGAATTCCTGACTGTTAACCAAGCTGGGATTCTGGGAGCTGAAGTCCAAAAGAGCTGAAGGACTGAATTTTGGGAACCACTAGAGAAACAGAAGTTTAAAACTCCCTTGTGCAGAATTAGGTGTAATGTCCTTTGGCTAGATATAGTGTATCTATCCAAAGTGAGCCTTTACTATAATCACCTCAAAAATTGCAATGTTTTATAAAACCTCTATGGTGGTGAGGAAGCCTATTGCTACGAATTCTTGCCCAGAAAAAGCAAACTGCTACTACATCGTACTTAAGTAATTTGCTTAATTTAGATGCTAGGGGGTAGATAAGTAGCTCATTTTATTTACATCAGTGCCCAGAACAATTAGAAGTCTCTGTGTGTCCTAGTAAAAAGTCCACTATCCAACTGATGTTTAATTCTCTGTGATTTTTTTTATACTTCATTGCTTTCTACAAGCGTTATTGATGGATGTATTCTACTATTATTACCAAGTTGTCAGTTCTTCTGTTAAACCGTTACAACCATCTCTCTGCAAATCAAATAAATCAAATCCAATGTAGTCAAGGGTAAAAGGTTTTAAAAAATCATTGCAAGATTACAGATATGGAATAGTTTCTAAAAGAGAGAAAGATGCCCCTTTTGACCGTTCAAAGGCACACAGTCTTTGGATCTTTCCCCCAAATCTCAGCAATTATGTTAGTTGAGGGAGGCAGGGGAAAGTACACACCTACTAAAGAGGCATCTGTTTTTGTCTTTGCATAAAACTCACTGCTAAATCTCCTGGGGATCTGGACTGAATGACATCCAAGGAGAGAAACAATCACTGTCAGAGTTAATGGCTGTGAATCTGCAATTTAAAAAGAAGCTTGTGCAGTATATGTCCCTGAAAGGTTACTACAAAGGTCTGTTGTTCAAAAGTATTTATTTGTTCCTTAGCAATGGCCTATGTGTCTAATTCAATTAGTAAAAGAAGACAAAGCTGTATCATTAAAGATGAACTCATAAAAAAAAGACGGCTCATGAGAAGCATACTTGCATATAAGGCGACTGTAAATCTAAGCTCTGGTATAGCCTGACTTCCGCTGGTGTTTGCTCAGCACATTTTAGTAGGTTTTGATAGAAAGCCAGCATTCCCAAGGTCCAAATTAATAAAGCAGATGAAGTCATGCATTCCGGATGCTGCGTGAAGTGAAAGGAGGGGGGGAGGAAGGAGGAAAAAGAGAGCAAGACAGAGAAGATTCAGTGTTCTAGCAGTTATACAATTTTCTATCATCATCAACCCAATATACAAAACAACATAATCAACAAAATGTGTACAGATTACTTCAGAAAACATTCTGCCATAGTTAAGTTAGCTAAGGTCAGCAGAGTACTGAGAGGAATAATTTATTTGTAGACCACTGATGTGGTGTAGATCTTGTGGCTCAACCTTAAACAGAAAAAAAAGGAAATTATGTTTATTGCTTTAACAGAAATAGCATTTGTGGTATGATCAATTTGGGGGAAAGACCATATTCCGGTAGCGACAGAGAACTAATGTTTGGGACTATGGTGCCCAGAATCTGAGCACCCTAGTCCAACTTTTGAAAGCACTATAGGGGAAATGACCCAAGGTGGTAATCTCCAGATATATTGGACTACATCAGATCCAGTTACTAACCATGTGGGATGGGGATAGTGATAGACGTAATCTAACACAGCTGAACAGCACCAGATTGGAGAAGGCTGATATAGACAGTTCACTAACAAAATGATGGGGAAATTGCATAACAATTTTTTTAAAGATGATTGGTGGGGTGAGATCAATCATTAACAGTTCCATAGCATTTTTCTTGGGTGCTCCAGAATTCTTCTCAATAACTGCAACAACCACCTTGTAAATTAGGGTAGTTTCCCAATATAAACATTAGAAGAGTCATCAGATCAAAGGCTTTTCTAGTGGAGCATCCGACTTCTCATAGTGGCCCATCAGATCTGTGTGAAGTCCACTAGCAGAAAATAACAACAATAATATCCTTCTGCAGTAATCTTTTTCTTAATGCAGATAAGCAGTATTGCCAGGAGAATGATGCTGCCCAGTAGAAAAAAAAAATAGTGTGGCAATAAAACCAAAACTTGGAAAAGATATACCGTATATATATACACACACACTCTCTCTCTCTCTCTCACACACACACACACACACAGGGTGTGTGTGTGTGTGTGTGTGTGTGTGTGTGTGTACTGGAGTACATGAAAGGGCATAGCAACATGCTGAGGGAAGTATGACAGTGATTACAGAGATACCAATAAATATGTGTCCATAACAACTATGCAGCCACATTCCATTAAACACAGTCACAACTGATGTGCGGCTACATGGTGGAAGATTCAGTTTCTTAAGTGACAAAATATTACACTCTGAATGTTGGGGAAATGAAATTTCTCTGAAACAAAAGCATTGCCTTGGGGAAAGACATTCAGCACTTCCATGTACACAATTCATCAAAACATGCATCCAAAAGGCTTTTAGTACAGTCACTGTGCGGAACGCTTGACTAAAAGCTGACACATCCAAGAACTGTTTTCCTTAAGTAATTTTTAAAAGAAAAGAAAAATGCAGGATAAAAATTATTTTAAATAAATCAGGAATTTATCACTGAATAGTATATTAAACTGGGGAAGTTAATCCAAGTTAAGCCAGCTGTCTGAGAGACTATGCCTTGTTAGCATACATGGAAGGTGGCGCTTGAAATAATCAATAAAAGTCTAGTTTCCAAAGATAAGTTTTATCGATGTGAGCGACATATTTGGAAGGGAGAAAATCTGAGGTTGGCTACCACTGGCAACATCATAAATGGTATCTCCTTCTATTGGTCTATGACTATAAATAAATACATACCATATTACTACTACTACTGCTGCTACTACTACTACTGTACATGATTAGGAAAGAAAGGAAGAGTAGGAGGAAATGAAATCAAGCCATGAAACATCAGGTTAAAGAGCCAGTATAGTGTAGTGGTTTGAGTGACTCTAGAGACCAGGGTTCAAATCCTCACCCACCCATGGAAAACCTAAGTGACTTTGGGCAAGCCACATTCTCTCAGCCACAGTGAAAGGCAAAAGCAACACTCCCCTAAGCAAATCTTGCAAAGAAAATCCTGTGACAGATTTGCCTCAGGGTCACCAAAAGTCAGAAATAACTTGAAGGCATACAACAACAATAGGTAAGAAAACTACTGAGCAGGTAAGACAAAAAGGAACCCTATAGGGAACCAACCCTCCTTCCCCTCCCTCTACTTTTATTGCCCCCTAGAAGAACACAATCACTTGTATAAGCATGGCTGAGACTTCCCCACTTCCAGCAGGTCTAAGGCAAAAAACACAATGATGCCCATGTACAAAACCTGCTTGGATTGGCAGGTGAACATAGGACAGTCTCCTTCATTGCACCACAATGCAACAGCCTAGGTTCGGGGGCAAAGGGCAGCCCATGTGGTACACAGCTTTTCTCTTCAACAAACACATTGCTGCCGCCTTTTAGCATTGGTTTGCTGAAGTGATCGCTTCATTCTGCACAACGGTAAGCCTGAAATTGAGTTTTTCTACTACCGTAGTTATTATGGGAGAGTGCCAACAATTTTATTGAATAATGTACAATCTAAATGTTTTCTTAAATCAAGAGTTCCAAACCTGTATTGTCAACTGTAAAGCTCATGGATTTCTCTCTAGCCAGAGCAGGAATGTTACAAAACAGAAACCAAATTAATCAGACTTTGTTGCTTCATTCTTTTAAAAAACAGAACACTGTAGCTTTTAAATGATGCTGGAGTGGGGTAGTTTGGGGAGGCCCATTCTCCTTTTAAGACACACATTACAGGTTATACAATTTCTGGTTTTCTCTAGAAGGGATTTTTTTCTTTTTTCATGCACAGAAAACAGGTTATGCAACCCTTTCAGCTGAACAATCACTTGTTGGCAAGTGGACAATCTTAAATGATTCATAGAGTTTTAGCCTTCTATTCCACTTGAAAAACATCTCTGAAAAAGAAAAGAGGTAAAAATCAGATAGTCTGTACATTCCTATCAAATGTGGGTCACCACTAGATATGAATAGTTCTTCTCCTTATGGATAGGTAACAGTTTGCTAACTGTTCCGTTGGGTCATCCACAGGTCACAGCCGCTTTAAAAAATTGAACCACAAACTTCTTTCACAACAATATGCAAGAGGATCTTATAGCATCTTTGAGACAAACTACGGTAAGTAAAGGAAGTTGTAGCATTAGTTATCTACTTCCTCAAATGCATGGATCTGCAGGCATTTGATGAAGTAGGCTAGTCTGCGAGAATAAGTCATACAAATTATTTTGCTCAGTCTCAAAGGCACTGCAGTATCCCTTTGCATACTGGTATTCCAGACAAACATGGCTCTGACTTCTTTCACAACAATCAACTCTTTGAGAGAAGAATGGTGTTTCTATACATGTTTATTCCTCTTAATTTGTTGTTTTGTAAAACCACTGTCACAGAATGAGTCCCACCAATTTACCTTCCCCAGTACTTTCTAAATACAGTACATCTAGACAGCCATACCTCTAATTCTTTGAATTCCACAAGGATATGTCTACTGTGTCCATAAGCTCTTATTGTCGTGTCCCTTCAAATAGTTTCTGACTTATGACAACTCTAAGACAACCCTATAATGGGGTTTTCCTGGCAAGATTTGTTCGTAGGAGTTTGCCTACCTCTGGGGCTGAGAGAGTGTGACTTGCCCATGGTCACCCAGTGGGTTTCCATGACTGAGTGGAGATTCAAACCCTCCTATCCTGGTGTCCTAATCCAACACTTAAACCATTAAATCTTGCTGGCTCTCTGTGTCAAAACTATCCAGCATTCAAGAGTAAGTTTATTACTGTTCAACTACAGTTAAGCAAACTTCTAAAGCAAAAGCAAAGTGTAAATCAGCTTTTGTTAAAATGGTGTCCCCCAGAGGTTCTAGACTGCAGCTCACTCTTAGTCTTAGCTAGCTTGTGATTATAAAAGTTGGTGTCTTGAAACCTGCAGAGTACTGTATCTGGGGAAGCTGTTGTAACTTGCTCCCACTTCAGGACAGCATTTATAACAACAGCACAACAATTTCAAGAATTAAAAGATGATAGATAAAATACAGTGAAGAACTCGATAGGGATGATAGAGTCTTTCAAGGAAGCACTATTTGAAGAAGAGCCCCAATTTTAGAAAGTGAATGGAAGCTGCACTTCAAGTAGCTGGGAGAAATAAATAAACAGAAATAGATGGCATACCAATGGAGTTGTTTCCAACTTCAGAGACAAGATTCCATGCAAATCCTAACTAAAAGATGTCAACAAATACAGAAAACAGATAAAATGCCCTCTGATTGGAAACACTCAATATACATTTCAGTTCCCAAGAAAGGGGACACCAGGGACTGCAGTAATTACCAGACCACTGTATTAATTTCCCACGCAAGCAGAGATGCTCAAAAGTTTACAATGAATACTTTTACCATATAGAGTGTGAAAAATGCCAGATGTTCCAGCTGGGTTCAGAAAAGGAAGGGGCACTAGGGATTATAGTGGATAATTGAGTGCTCCAAAGAATTTCAAAAGAAAATCAACTTGTGCTTTGTAGATTATAGCAAAGACATTGACTGTAGATCATGAGAAACTATGGCGCTCTGCCGGTGCCAGTGGTTGCTGTGCCAGGGAACCGCAGTGGACAAACTGTGCGATTCCCTGGCGCAGCAAAAAGAACCTGCAAAAAGTGGGTTCTTTTTGCGGCACAGAAAAGACACCGCAAAGTGCCAATGGTGCACTTGCGGCGTCATTTCCGCACCGCGACGTGCAGACGCTAAGCTGTGCAGACACTAAGCGGACGCCCATGTGTATAGGACGCCGCCATTTTGTACATGCTCGGCATGTACTAGGGTTAGGGGCATCCGGAAAGGACGCCCCTTCCTAACCCTAGTACGTGCTGAGCACGTACTTTTTGGCGGTGTAGAATGTATCATTCTTAGAGAAATGTGTGTGCCACAACATTTGATTATCCTGATGTGTAACCTGACAAGAGGCCACTGTCAGGCAAGGTTGCATTTTATCACGGTATCTGTTTAAACTTGTGTGCTGTATTTATCATATCTAAAGCTGGATTAATCTTGGAGGAAAGGCAAGACATTTAAAGTAAGGAAAATCAACACTTTAAGATATGAAGATGACATCGTATTACCAGCAGAAAATAGCAAAGACTCAGAAAAACTATTGAAGAAAGTCAAGGAAGGAAGAACAAAGGTAGGATTACAGTTGAATATTAAGAAAACAAAAATAGTGACTACAGATGATTTACATAACTTTACAGTAGACAAAGAAGACACTGAAACTGTCAAAGGCTTCCTATATTTTGGCTCATGGCTCAGTCATTTAAAAAATGGGGATTGGAATCAAGAAATTAAGAGGATCACTTAGTAGGGAAGCTATGAAGGAACTGGAAAGACCCTCAACTGCAAAGTTATATCACTGAATACCCAAGTCAGGATGGTCCATGCCATTGTATTTCCAGTTTCATTTGTATGGTTCTGAAAACTGTAGTGAAGAAAGCTGGCAGGGACAACAGAAGAGTTCTGCAGATACCCTGGGCTGCCAAAAAGAGAAACAAATGAGTCCAAGAACAAATCAAGCCTAAAATGAGAAGTCATACTATGGACAAATCATGAGAATATGTAACTCATTAGAAAAGGCAATTGTTCTTGGGAAGGTTGAGGGCAACAGGAAAAGAGCAAGACCCCATTACAGGTGGATAGACTCAATGAAGGAAATCCTGACCCTGTTTAAAAGACCAGAGCAGAGCTGTTGATGATAGGATAGTGATGGCGAACCTATGGCACGCCATGGCGAACCTATGGCCATCGGCCCAGCACAGAGTTTTCCAGAGTTTGTTACTAGAAAGCCAAAGAGACATGGCACTTTGCAATAAATAAGTGGGTTTTGGGTTGCAGTTTGGGCACTCAGCCTGTAAAAGGTTCACCATCACTGTGATAGGGTGACTTGAAGGTCTCTCAGTTTTATCCCTGACAGAAACTATTAACAACAAATTCTATAATAATAATTGTATTGCCTGTAGTAGAATATACCTTTAAATCATGCATAAAGTGTCAGTTAATTTTAAAAAATGGCAAGAATAGTAGTCAGACTCAGATGAGTACAATAATGTCCAAAATCCACAAAATAGTGATACTTCTATTCGGCCGAAGAAAATGCACAAAGATATCACTGTTTTGTGGATTTTTGATATTATTGTACTTTGTATATGGCCAACATGGCTACCCCTGATTATGTTTCCTAGAGTCAGCCCAAATGTGCTAGTCCAAATAGCAGAAGAAAAGGAACAGATCAGTCCTGGTGTTCCCTCCTTTCTCACCCACTTCTTTTGGTATTCAGAGAATACTCTCCAAGTAATGCATTCAAATGAAAATGAATAATCACCAGTTTAACAAAAGTCATTAATCCCCTTTAAGTGCATTCCTGCATGAAGCTATTACTTTGCATTTCACAAGCTTTCAGAGCTAAAATAAATGTTTGATGTAATATTGCTACCTACTCTGTTTTAATTAAACAACCTCTGCAGCCTTAGTTGGTGGAATGTGTCATTAGTCAATAACACATTCATCTTCAAGGGAAAAGCTTTGAGGGCTGTCTGATAGATACACCTTTGAAACAGTGGGAACCATCAGTTAAGCTTTCTCAAGCATTAATGCCCTTTAATGTGACATGAAGTGGTATCCCCTCTTTATCCACTCACCCACCTTCACCTTAGTTCTAAGGGCAATTAACCAACATGCCATGTCCTTCCTGTCTGAAATACAGAAACAAATGATCAGTTGAGGAATTTATATGCTTGGTTGGGGTCTAAATGAGCAGCTAACCCTTTGATGTGTACCTAATAGCTATTCCATATATTACAGCAAGTCAGCAGCCTGAGGATTTGAACTCTCTGGCAAAAGGGGAACTCTTCTAATAGCCTCAAAAGTTCTATCTTCTTTACTCCAGAAATCAGAGTACCAACCCTAGTCTTCTCAGTCAACACAAGATCATTTCCACACTTAGGAGTGCCTAGTGTCATGATTAATACAAAATATCCCTAGGTGTCCATATTTTTATACACATCACAGAATGCAGTTTTTCTGACATAAAATTATTACCTTGGCACACATTTCCTTCCTCTTTTTTATCTGATTACTGATACAAACAGACCATTGCATACTGTAGTTGTCTATTTGAAAATTTGCACTAATATGTAAATACACAGACAAGTATATACACAGACAATTGCAAATGGTAGTTACTCAAGGGGTTCTGCATGTTTATAAAAGTACTACTGCTATGACATTAATTGTTATTGTTAGCTTCCCTTGGGCTGACCCTAGCTCATGGCAACCCTGTAGATGTGACATCTCCAAGATCTCCTGTCCTCCACTGCCTTTGCTCAGATCCTGCAAAATTCATGCCTGGGACCTCCTGATTGAGTCCAACCATCTGGCATGTCTTCCTCTCCTTCATCCACCCTCTACCTTTCCTAGTATTATTGTCTTTTCTAGTGACCTGCATCTTTTCATTATGTAAAGTATGCCAGCCTCAACTGGATCATCTTGGCTTTCAAGGAGATTTTACTCTTCATCTGTCTATAGTATCCTCTGGACTCTTCTCCAGCACCACATCTCAAATGAATTGATTTTCCTTCTGCTTTCTTAACTGTCCAGCTCTCACATCCCTACATGATGACAGGATATACAACGGCTGGACAATTCTAACTTTACTGCTCAGTTGTATGTCTTTGCTCTTTAGGATCTTGTCTGGTTCCTTCATACCTGCTCTCCCCAGTCTTAGTCTTCTTAATTCTTGACTGCAATCACCATTCTGATCAATGTTTGATCCTAGGTATCACATACATTCCCTTACAATTCTTTAATGAGAAATTGATATTATATGTCTCATACAAGACAGCTGGTATGTAAAGTCTGAAAATCAAACTGTTTTGCAATAAAAATCAATGAAATACGCAATATCCAACAGCCATAGCCAAATGTGTATTGATTATGCTCTGAAGGTTTTTCCTGCTTTCTCATTTCAAGTGAAATCCATGTTCCATCCTTTCTCTTTTTCTCTAGCTGTTTTTCACTTATGGATCTTCTATCCCGAGCCAAACCTTAACACTCATGCTACAATAACTTACTTAATATTATCTTTCCCTAATTTCCTGCTTGATCCATCTCTTGCTTTACCAAGGTCTTTCTTTATTGGAATGCAGGTTTGCAGCCAGTCTACAGCAAGGCTGGCAGATGTATGACCCTGCAGATATTATTACACAAGAGCTTCTATATCACTTCAACACTAGAGAGTGTTGACTGGCATCCCAGTCTGATATTAAGGTGATATGTTCCCCACCACTGGTCTATAGCCTACTTCACATGGAAACACTAAACCATTTCAGATTGTGCTGGGAGGCAGGGAGCTCCTGGACAGGTGGGGTAGTATACAGTTTATTAGATGCATTCAAGTCAAGTCTTCACATGTGGCAATCCCATCACAGTTTTCTTGGCAAGATTTCAGAGGTAATTGCTTTCCTCTGGCTAAGCAAATGTGATTTACCCAAGTGGGTTTCCATGGCTGAACAGGGATTCCAACTCTGGTCTCCTGAGGTTCTAGTCCAACACTCAAAACCACTACTGCAACTCTTAGCTTTCTGGAAAGTTTCTAGAAACAGTTTTCTATTTTCAGTGGAAATGATGTGTATAGAGAAACATGACAGATTCCATGACTTGCAGTGTGAAGTGTCCAAATTTTACCATTCAACAGTGGAATCATAAAGCATAGCTTTCTATTTCAAATGAAAATGGGATATTATGTCTCAGTAGTATCTTCTTTCCAACTACTAGGTCTAGCTATCCAGTTCAACTTTTGTTTATCCGATGTAGCATCTAAATGGATACCCATTTGATGCCTCTCTGCTTTCTTTCTTCTAAATAACTTTGGTGAAAAAGATGGAGACAAATTCATAAGAGATGGGATTTATATTTTCAAGAATGGAAGACCAATTTGCTCCTTCACTCTAAATGACTTAAGAGACAATCTGAATTTATCACAGGATCTAGAAACTATCTGATTGTCTCACAAAACTAAGTTCCCAGAATTCCCTAGCATTGAGCCAGGCAGTTAGAGTAGTCTCAAACTGGATTGTTGCTGCAGTGTGTTTTGGACCTTTGTTTACTATCTAATTCAGGGACGGGAAACTGTAGCGGGAGACAAATTTAGCCACTGTATTACCACAGCAGACCACAGCTTCCTGAAATAGCTCTGAGATCAGAGGCAATCAGGATCAGGGATTCTGAACCTGTCCAAAATATTGTGTGCATGTGCATAAGAGGTTTCAGGAACTCAGTGTGGGCAATGGGGACTAAAAAGGGCAGAGATAGGCACAACATGCAGCCCATGGGACATTTTAGTTGTATGAATAATTCTAGACAATTCAAAAGCGTGTACAGTATTTATTTTTGACATTTTGGTTGGCATAGTAAAGGTGTTTCCTTAATAAGATCATTATCTCAGTGAGAAGCAGCTCTGTATCTTATGATAAAGAGTTCATCATAGTGGAGGGAATGTTACTGAAGGAAAGGAGGCACTTCAGGTGGCTTTTATAACAAATTTCTGCACTAACCTGGAGAATAATGTAGCATCCAATGGTTGTATTTTCTGCTACAGGAGATGAGTCTGAGCAAGCCTCTTTTACTTCTCCATTTTCCTCCATAGATAACAATGTTGAAAAATCTGTATAATCTAATTATTAATCACAGAATCACAGAGCTGGAAGAGACCTGAAGGGCGATCTAGTCCAACCCCTGCCATGCAAAAGCTCACAATCAAAGCATCCCTGACAGATGGCCATCCAGCCTCTATTTAAAGACCTCCAAAGAAGGAGACTCCACCACTCTTTGAGGAATTGTGTTCCACTGTCAAACAGCTCTTACTGTCAGCCAATTCTTCCTAATGTTGAAGTAGAATTTCTTTTCCTGTAGTTTGCATTCATTGTTCCATGTCCTATTCTCTGGAGCAGCAGAAAACAAGCTTGCTCCATCCTCAATTTGACACCCCTTCAAATAGTTAAACAGGGCTATCATATCACCTCTTAACCATCTCTTCTCCAGGCTAAACATACCCAGCTCCCTTGTTTACCTTTATTTCTCAGTTACCACAAACTGTGCTTAGTTTACAATTTCAGTCCTGGTGTATGATCCTGGCTTTTCTGAATAAACCATGCTTTGAAATGAACAATCGTTCAATTTGGGCATTAAACAACAAACCAAATCTATTTAGAAGTGGAAGCCAGAAAGGAAAAGAGATGGCACTTTCCCATAGAACTCTAATGTATTTAAATGAGGAAACCAAAAGGGGAAAATAAAGAATGCAGAACGTATCCAGGAAGACACAAGGAAAAACAGGAATGGTTCATAGAAAAGAATTTGGTTTCTAAAAAGGGACTGGGAAAACCCTACATGCGAATTTTCTGAACATTGTGCTGACCAATGTGGTGAAAGCCATGCTTAATATCAGATACAGCTGCTTGGACTTCAAGACTATGTGTGAGGGGCATCCTACATATTCAACAAACTTGCTTCTCTTGGCATGGGGTGAGGTCTAGGAATCTTAGTATGGAAAATGCATTTGACACACATTCAGAGGTATTTTCTTCACATATTCCATGATTCAGCTGTTTTACTCCACAATGATTTCAGAGACTCTCTATGGACACCCCAGTTAAAGTACTTTATCTGTTTTCTGAGTTGGATGTGTTTTGTTGGTAGTACTGTACATAGTAAACATGTGAATGCATGTCAGTTTCCTTGCTTCCTGAAAAGCAGAGATCCAAGAGAAATGTGTAGCTTGAAGAACAGGAACATGTATAATTGAACTGGGGTAAAAGTTTTGTATTGTTGGCATCCATGGAGTACTGTACACATATAAGGAACTCTTTGGAGTCTGTTGGGTTAGGGGAACCCAACAAGGTGACTTGAAAGCCTGCAACATTACAGATATTGTATAGATCATGGACAAACTTGATTTCCAGATCACTAAGTTGTATCTTAATTCCTTCCACATTTGTACATGTGCTTAGCAAGATACAAGGACTCAAGTAATAAATGACTGATGATAACCTTCCAACAGAAATAAGCATTACTTATGAAATGCCCCTCTACTTCATAACTGTTTTCCATTTGGAATTTGCTTCTCTCTCAGAATTTGATTTTAATCATACATTTGAACCTGCATGACTCTCATTTCTAAGAAACAAGTTTAGTATCTTGCCCATCTCTCTCTTTCTCACCCACCTACACAATAAATACCAGAATGCTGTACGCAGGAAACAGAATGGCACTAACCAACTCCGATTTCCATTTCAGATATGACAAGAGAAATCAAGTGTTCCAGAAATGTCAACCTTTTCATCTTCTTTAAAGATTTCCAAAGAAGGTGAGTTCAACCTCCATGGCAATTCAATACCACTGTCAATTGTTTCTTACAGTAAATAGGTTCTTTCTAATGTCTAGGTGGAATTTCTTTTCTTGTCATTTGAATCAACCAATTCGTGTTCTAGTCTCTGGAACAGCAGAAAACAAGCTCGCTCCACCTTCTACATGACATCCCTTCAGCTATTTAGAGACTGCTTGGGCAAGTCACACTCTTTCAGCCTCAAAGAAAGGCAACAGCTTCCCCACTGAAGAAATCTTGCCAAGAAAACCCCATAATAGGTTTACCTTAGGGCCACCACAAGTCAGAAATGACTTAAAAACATCAATGTCTAATGGTAGAACTGTCCATTTTTGGCTCTCTAGTCATTAGGCACAGCCTACTTTTTGTAAGCAAACCAATGAATTGCAGTACTCTAAACAGAGCTGTTATCATTTACAGCAAACAGTGAAACTGCAGAAAGGCAGAGTAATTGGAAAGGGCATTAAATGTTAACAAATGTGTAATATAGATGTTGGGAGCCAGCATAGTGTAGTTGTTTGAGCGTTGGGCTACAACTCTGGAGACCAGGATTTGATTCCTTACTCAGGCATGGAAACTCAACTCACATGCTCTCAGCCTCAGAAGGAGGCAAGGGCAAATCCCCTCTGAAGAAATCTTGCAAGAAAACCCCATAGTAGGTTTGCCTTAAGAGTTGCCATAAGTTGGGAACAACTTGAAGCCACACAACAGCAATGAACACAGATGTTATATTTGCTAGCTAACACTGCAGTAGCATTTTACAATTCTTCTGCACTTTGAATAATTGGTTCTCACAAGTGCTGATTCTGAATTTACACAAAAGTGTAAAAGCTATGCTTAAAACAAGTTGCAAGCAGAGCGCATAATTATAGTTCATTCGCTGGATAATTTCCCTGTAGATGTTCAAAAAGAATACCTAGCTCATTGCCAGTAGTAAAACTTTAACGAAAAAGTGAAATGAATTAACAGAAAGCTAGCAAGGAACTGAAGCATTTGACTGTGGAAAAATTAACTCATTTAGCTAGGCTCAGTTCAGACACAGAGAAGGAATACATACTAGGATTTAGAACTGGGCAAATTCTGAAATGGCCACCAAAGTACCAGGAAGAACGCTGTCCATTTCTTGCTACCTCTCTTCTTCAGCAGCAACAATCTATTTCGTTTCAGAAGTAATTCCTTCTTTGCTTCAAAAACAATCAAACCAAGGGACGCTGCACTACAAAACAAAAGGCAGATGCTGAGGAGATAAACGAGCATTGGGTTGTGGCACCTCTAAGTCTTTTTCTCCTCTGCATGATCAAGCCATCCTTCGAAGTCTTTCCCACCTTGGCAACTCATCTGAAAAGGCTGACAGGACAGAGGATGATGAGAGCCTTCTCTCAGAATAAACTCCAGCGAATTGAAGCCTTCCATCCATAATTATGAACAAACCAAGCCAGAGGTAACTGTTCTCTCTCTTATGCATATGCTCTGTAATAAACACACAAAATAAACAAACTCCACAAAGGGTAATCAAAGAATTTAAAAGATCTGATTCCAGGTTTAGTAGCTGAAGTGGTATAGTTCTTTTCAAGTTGCTAGCACATCATTTTCATGGGGACAGCTCATCTGTTTCAAAATATCATTATACAAAATGCAAGACTCACACAAAAACTTAACACTACTGTAAGAAGATACATAGTTTTCAGATAATGAATTTAACATCTGAGAACAGGGACAGTACAAATGCTTAAAAGGATTATCTGCCACTTTGATGACTAAATCTTTGGACCAGCCCTAGTTCACTAGCATAGACACCCTTTGTTAAAGAAATGTTGCCTTTAATAAAAACTCTTTAAAATTAATCATTATTATCTATGTTTAAGGAAGACTCCATTAAAAAACAACCCTTTAATAAACTCTTAAAAGGACATGTTTTTGAGATTAAATGCAGAGAAAGAGGAATGCTAGAAGGATTTGAATACAAATGGCTAAGTGTTAAGTCAATTACTGAATTCAGTGATGAGAAAGTATCCACTGGAAGAAATTATCTGAGCTATTTATTTTGCATTTAAGGTGTGATAAACTGCCAATTGTTGAAGACAAAAAATTCAAGTCTCTGTGTCTAGAACATAATGAGCAAGCATATTTTAGCAGTAAAGGCAAACAATTCTTATTCTAATGAAACAGAAAGCAACATGGAGAATATTGGTCTATTGTACACAACTGTTCCACCCCAAATAAAGGTTCGATTTAATACATGAAAAACAAAACCCCTTTAAAAAGGGTTGCAGCCTAATTTATGCAATAACTTATCATCAATTAGAATTCACATGTAGATTCATCTTCGAAAAGCTTAAAGTGGCAATCCAAAAATAAACACCAGGTGCAGCTATTTATCTCCTAGAAAAAATATACAATAAAAATGAATACCTTTGAAAACAACTTAAAATGGAGGAAAAGATTTCTTTGAATCACAGTGAATGATTATCTGAGGATCAGCATGCTCTACTAAGCTCATGAGCAGACTCATAGCATACTAAACATTCATGGATGAAATCATCCACAGTTACATCAGATGAGCTGAACTCATTTTAAATAAAGTGTTTATGCATGTAGAGCTTCAACCAGTCATTAAGCTGGAGGGGGAGAAGAATCTTGCCTGTGGACAGACAAAAGGATCCGCTGCCAACTGATTCTCAAGTGTCTGCCGCCAGCTTCTGTTAGACAGGATACCAGAATAAAGGTACAACTTCCTGATTTGGCTTCAAATGTCTTTGTTCCTGACAGCTGGCAACTAAACGTATTTACAGTTGTGGCACATAAGCAAAACAAGAATATACTTGGATTTAAGCCTACTAAGCACCACTGAATCCTAAGGCTGCAAGTCAAAGCTCTTTAACTACCAGAGCAAGTTCTCTTTAACATAAATACAAGTCAGTCAAAGTAAATTACTGTGGCCTAGACATGTTAAATACACATGCTCTGACCCAGAACCTAAGACAACAGTATACCTTCAGTGAGAATATAAACATAGCCTTGCTGCATTCATTCATTCAAAAGAACCATCCAGTGCTGTATCGTATTTGCCATAGTGGCTCTACGTTCTTGCCACCAACTGGTATTCAGAGATATACTGAACTGAACATGAATACTCCATATAGCCATTATGGCTACCAGCCATACCAATCTTCCATAAATTTGTCTAATCCTCCTGTAAGCGATCAGTGTATACAGTATAAAGCAACCCAAGAGGGTTTTAATCACCTTGTGGAGTTATCTTACCCACTCTCGTTTCCATACTACAAAGATTGGTCATCTTCGATGATACAAGTTAAGAAGTAGCAAAACTTGCTATGCAGATGGTGCTTTAATGCAGACCTTGAGAAGAAATTAAAAAGGTTGTGGTGGTCCTGGTATTAGCATAACATTGGAGTTCAGACAAATAAACACTGCAACTGTGCATACATTTAAAATTCTAACTATTCATGATGTCATTTTTTAAAAAAAGAGAGAATATCAGCAATTTTATCCAGCCTTTTCAAGTCACTCAGACCTTATGCTCAATATATGAATGTGAAAAAAATCTACCACATTTTATCATGCTGTATCATTGTCAAGGCCATTACCAAATGATAAATTCAATACTCCATCTTCATATGATACCTTTTTTTTATTACAATATCAAAAAAATGGGTATGCAAGTTTCTTGGATCATAAGGTCCTTTTTTTTCTTTCTCCAATTTGAGGAATGTGCCATCAAGACTATATTTAAAACCATAAGAAGGTTAAAAGAAAAGAAAAAGAAAAAGCATTTTCTTCATATAACATTCTGTGTGTCTCACTATCAATCACACCACCTTTTGTAAACCCTGATTTCTTTTCTGTAATGCAAATATATATAGATATATATTATATGTATGCATGTATGTGTTGGAAGCCCCACCCACCCATAATTAATTATGTTTATTAAACTTCTGTATTAGTGTCAATCAGCTACAGATACATATTACTTTAAGAATTAAATACATAATTGTTTAATTCAAACAAGCAGAAGGGCAAGAAGAAAAAGCATTATGTGGATGGCACATTTGGTTGTATATTACCAAAACATTCAACCATTACAATTCAATGATTCTCTAAGTAACCAACTTTCAATGAAACATCTCTGTTGCAATTACATGTCAAAGTACGCTAGATAGTTTTCTTTAACTACAATCTTACCGTAGTAGTTTAAGAAGTTCTATTACAAAATGCTTTAGTTAGTGTACTCTTCACAAAGAGTCAAGGAGGCAATGTAATAGTTGAATAGAGAGTGTAAAGAGTGCTTCTAGATACTAGGAATTTCTGGAATATACTACTTGGTAAGCAAAATAGCTACAGAACTCACAGCCGAAACCTGTTATGCCTACTATGTTTCACTTAGTTAGCTGCAGGTT
The DNA here is from genome assembly GCF_019175285.1 of Sceloporus undulatus. Classification (NCBI taxonomy): domain Eukaryota; kingdom Metazoa; phylum Chordata; class Lepidosauria; order Squamata; family Phrynosomatidae; genus Sceloporus; species Sceloporus undulatus. The sequence continues at coordinate 104,331,906 of NC_056524.1, read as the reverse complement.
CAGTGCATTCCAACCGTGTCCAGTCTCTCAATGACGAGTTCTGCTAGCTTTCTGCTAACATTCACTACCAGAACAATTTAACACTGTTTTAAACTGAGAACGCCCCTCATTTATGTGAATTAACTATGTAAAGGTACACAGAAGAGAGGGGTTTAGAACCCAGGGAACAAACTGAGTACTTGCAATGGTCACTTAAGTGAGATTTTCAACCTGAGGGGGCATGTGAAACAACTGAACTTTTAAAAGACAAAGTAGGCAAACAAACAAAACAAAACAAAAACAAAAACAAAACAAAAAAAAGGGGGGGGCAAAGAGAGAAAGAATATAATCAACAGAGCAAATACTTTAGAAAAGGTCGTTCTCGACGACTATCTCAGACTGGTATAGACTGCTCTGCTCTATAAAAGTGAATCTCAGACCTAAGGCTTGGAAGTTATAAGAGGCCTTGGCAGGCCTAGTCCATCTTCAACGTCACTGAAGTGCTTTGATGAGATATAACTTTTCCCCATGTTCACTGGTGAAGATAGGAGCCTTTTTGTAGTGTTCCACCAACTCATCCATAGTATTAAATCGACGCTGCCCAATGCAATAGACACTGTCCACCAGCTGCACCTTGAAATGTTTGTTCTTCCCTGATGCCTTTAGCGATACTGAGAAGTCACTGGGCTGTAAAGAGAAAGGAAAAGAACAGTGTTAAAGATGGAATGCAAATATGTGATTTAATAAGACTATTATGAGGCAAAGGAGCTGTCTTCTTTCATTTCTATATTTTAAACTGTAAACTACCAACAGCATAAACATTCTATATAGCTAAGTGAAAAAACATCTCAAAACCACCATAGAGACATATAATTTATGCACATAGCCCGAATATTACTAGTTTAAATTAGAGGCCAACACCTACTGAGTGAAAAATAGGTCTCCATTATCCCTTGCGTGTCCCTTATCTGAAATGCTTTGGACCAGAAGTTTTGAATTTTGGGTGTTTTTTTAAAATTTGGAATACTTGTATTTGCATGTGTGTGTGTGTGTGCGTGTGTGTACACATAAGAAAAATCTTGGAGATGGGACACAAGTCTAAAAACAAACTTCATTTCTGTTTCATATACTGTACACCTTATACACATAGCATGGAAGTAATTTTATACATTTTAAAAAGAATTTGCACATGAAACAAAATTTGTATACACTGAACCATGAGGAAGCAAAGCTGTCACTGTCTCAGCAACCATGAAAAACAATTTTGTTTCTGGAGTATGTTGGATTTCAGAAACCAGAGAAGGGAGACCCAACTTGTGTAAGCATTTTAAACAATACTGGATATTCATACAGAAAAGCATGATGGTCGACTCCATGGCCACAAGAGGGCCTTTTTTGCTTTGTGCTTAAAAATGTACCTTTCACCTATATACAGTTCATCCAATTAAGCATTTAACAACATGGCAAAAGGAAATTTTTTACAATATCAAATTACTCCCAAATACAGATAGTTGAAATCTGGTTCTCTTATTTCACTATGCAACAGACATGCCAACATTTCTTCAAGTGTTTTAAGTGCCTGGTTTATTTTTACTATGTATAAACCTGACTGTTCCGTAAACTGAAAAAGCACTAATGCAATGAGTGTTGTCTAAACTGAATATTGATACCTCCCATTTTCTTTTAATCTACATTAAACTACATTTAATACTCTATTTGTATAGCATTTTGTACACCCGTTTTAGGCCAAATGAATGAGGTACATCTGTTGGAAAGAACAGCACTAGCAACATTAGTTAAATATTACCAAAAGAAAATAGTTCAGGTTCCACTGCTATACTGTGTTTAGATTGCTGAAAGTTCTTTTTTGTTAAAGAACTGGGTGTGACTAGCATAAAAGATTGTATCTGTTACTAAGAAAGCCTTCTTGGGTAGGATATTATTAAGCACATCCCATTACTAAGCTCCATGGTAATAATTCATGAACAATACTGCACTGTTAATGTATACTTCCTTAAGGATTATCGGAACTCTTCATCTCCACCTTCACTTAGAGGCACAGAGCTATATTCCACTCATAGCTAAAAGAAGGGTAGTACAGAATTTACTAGCAATTATTTTGGATACAACTCATTTCAAAGGTGGAGCTTTCTACTACTCCATCCAGGCATTCTGGTAATTCCAGTGATTTAACTCTCCAGTTGTAGCTCTCTGTCTGAGACATGTTGTCTTCCATGTCCAACCCACCTTCTCAAATTGCCAGTCAGCCAACACATTTCTGGGTTGATCTCCACATTGTGCAGAAACACGGACACCAAATATCTATGTATTGTTTCTGTCATCCATACCCTCACCCACCTTCAAAATACTAAGAGATACTGAGATCAATCAGGAAGAGAATGGTTAGGATGTATAATCACAAAGAGGTTGGTTTTAATCATTTCTTTAGATAAAATGCAATGAACAATTCTAACAAGGAACTACACTGGCATTTTCTGGCAACAAATCCTAGTGTTAGAAAATCACTAAAAATTCAAAAGACAGACTAGGGAATGCATATCTTAATGATCAAACATAGCACTGCTGGCTACTGGAACATGTTTTGGATACAACTGTACATTATACAGCACAAAACATGTATGTGACACTAATTTCTCTTGAAACAGAGGAGTCACTTGCAAGGAAGGAATTCTGGAGATAAATATTATGGTGAAGAACAGCTAATCTGATCATTCTGGAGTGGAAAGCCCCATCACATCTTTTCTCTACCTCATCCTGTAGTGCTGCCTACTACTCAGAACAGTAAGTTGTTAATAATGAAGTCAGATTTACCATAGGTAAGACAACTATAGAAGACTAGAGAGATCTGTAAAGAGATCTGCATTTTGTTTTCACAGAGTAACATTATGACAGCCTCAACAACAAAGTGCCATGGAAAACAAAATGCAGTACCATGGCTGCTTTCTTTGTCTGCAGCAGATTGTCCATGAGTGTGGGAATCAATCTGAGCATGGGATATACAACTGCCTTATTTCGAAGGCAGATATAGAAACTGAATGGTGTTTTTCTGTCATTTTAAAAGTAATTCTTGCTGAATGGGTGACATAAAAAACAACCAGATGCAAGATTTACTACTCATATAAAATACATTGCTTCTCCTTTCATGTCATTACTCTTTGAAGAAGGCAAAGATAAGACCATGTTTTAGGTATTTAAAGAGAAGAACTGCCAGTCAGGAGGACCTGAAGATCTTGAACAGCTGCTCTCAGGCTATTTCCCTCCTACTTACCACAGCCTCATATTTTAAATAACACAGGAAACATGGAGAAAATGTAAAAGTATTAGGAAATATTTGTTCATGGTTTCTTCCCACTGCAAATATTCCATTCAATTAAAGTCTTTCTTAAAAAGTCGCTTTTTAAACTTTAACACTGCCATTCTATATATTGCATGGAGGTTAAAGGCAGTCTAAAGCAATTCCCTGCTGCCTTCCTTGAACTTGTTCCAAGGCAGTTTATTTTTATATTTTGTTTCTCTTTGCCTTTTTTGTTTCAGTTCTTGGCAGATATTTTTGCTCCTTTTCCCACTGGACATAGCTGCTACAGCTGGATGGTTTGCACGCAATCTTTCCCATGCCTAGACCTCTGGAGTTGTACATAGCGCTCACAAGCACTTTGAGGGCACGTCTGAACCAGTTGTTTGCTATGGGTCACTGCCTGTAAGTGGCATTTTGAATACTTTGTCTGCACAGCAACGCAGAGCTGTTCTGTGCCATCCAGACTGACCAACTCTGAGAAAACCCATGTGACAATGTTTTGAAATGCTCAACAATTAAAAAAAAATCCTTCCATTCCTCATTAATAAATGACAATGTTTTCCTGCTGCAAACCACTGTTACCCAAACAATGGTGTGGGTATGCAGTCTCATCAACAGTGCAGAACTAGTATTCCTTTGTCCACTCTTTTCTAATTCAAAGAATGATATTTCTGTATCTCTGATTATACTTGATTGTGTACTACTCAATTATACTTCCAAAAAGTGCAAAACTTCAGGCCTCAGGAGTCCAAACAACAAGAACAAGGAAAAGGTGGCAATGGCACAACAGTGACTTTAACTGTAACGAGTTCAGAAATTTTGGAAGAGGAAAAAGTGCTTATTAGGGGAAAGAGGGAGCAGAAAACAGTGGATCCAGAAGGATCAGAGACATCATAGTGGCCAACTGGTCTCAAATCTCAATAGTGGGGTTGGGGAAGACAGTTAAACACCCACCAAAAAACCCAGGTATGTGTTGCATGTGTATGTGTGTGTGTAAAATGTGTTGTTGTTTTGTGCAGGTGGTGGTGGTAAACTAGGATTTTGCATTAATGTTTTAAGCCACACCAATATAAGACCAAATCAGAAAATTAATTAGCAAAATACCATTCAGATGTTAGGGCCACTGGCTTAAATAATAATTGTTCTTTAAGAATTGCTCTTTTGAAAGCAAGTTGTTTTGGTTGAATTTATTGAAGGATTGGTTTCTGAATGGCACTTCTTGCATTGTAAAACAAAGTGATTAAAAAGAAGCAACTGTCATTGGATACTGGCCCAACAATGTACAATAAACTGTTAAAGTAAAAATATTTAAATTCAAACAGTAATTGCTGTTCTAGTAACAGGGCTGCAAAATAGTAATAATGGTCAGACTTTCTACACACACACACACACACACACACACACACACACGAATACACCTTTTTTTAAGGAAGTGTTTTATTTTACAAGGCATTTGGCTTAAACCAGCCAACCCTGCTTAACAGAGAAGATGTAATGGAAGAGATATAAATGCTATGCAAGCAAGCTGAACTAATAGCAGAAAATAGGCAAAGCGATCGTTATAAGGTTTGCCTATAGGAATTGGTTATTTCAGTTTGTTCCCTAGTCTGTTCTCTGCTCCAATTACAATACTTGCTTATCCATAAGTTTTCTTTTATCCATACTCTGTGATACAACTGTTCTGTCTTCTTTTTGACTTGTTCTGTCAATCGAGAGCATCTAAACCTTTCCTATGACTGGGATATCCGCCATGATGCATGAAAACCTGCTTACACTTAAAAGCCTATCAAGAACCTGGCTGAATCACATCAATAGTCCATGTCAAAATTTCAGTTTTTTAAATTGACAGAGGGGGTTATAATTTTACAAGATTACTAGTGGAGCATTCAGTGCCCCCTTGGTACTTCCAACAGCTAGTACTGTTCAATTTATATACTCCCTAAAATCAATCCTAAAAGCAGCCTTACACCAGTCCATTTGGAGAAGTAATTTTGATCATGAACAAGACTCCTTAGAGTCTAAATAATCAATAAGAATACTATTAAAGGACAAGAAAGTGTGAAAGGAGCAATGTATTTTTGAATATCAATTTATCCAACGCAATTTTATACAAAATACGCAGACAGTTTCCCCCCACTTCCATGTTAACCTTTACTGAATAAAACTAGTTGGAAAGTACTAGAATATCACAGGCCAGATGCTAGAGTCTGACTTTCACTCTCACACCCACTTGTGTCTGTAGACATTTTCACATGCCAGCTCAAAAGCCTCACACAATTCTGCAAAATGTGTGTGACCTGATGCACCTATTCTCACAAAGTTTGGCAAACCAGAAACTGATTCTGCTTTCTGTTTTTAACAAAGCTGAGGTCCTAAGTGCTGTTATGAATAAAAGTCTCACCCATTCCTCCATTTTCCAGACAACATACTGAATCATATCTACAAGAATTAGAACAATTAAAATGGAATATTTTTCCTTCATCCACCCAGTCAACCTTTAAAAGTATAGTTAATTCTCCTCAGAAATAATAGCAAATAAATGTGTGTGCATGTACTGTACCTTCAAGTCGCCTGTCAACTTGTGGCAACCCCATGAATTTCATAGGGTTTTCTTATGCAATGAATACTCAGAGGTGGTTTTGTCAATTCATTCCTCTGAAATATAGCCCACAGCACCAGGCATTTGTTGGCAGTCTCCTATTAGGGTATTTAGGCTAGGATAGCAAATAAATGTATGTTAAAAAGCCTACTCCCCTCTCCTCCCCACAGCAAGACACATTAAAACCATCTTATGTTTCTTGCTCACAGGCACTGCAGTTTTGAATGATTCTGAATGCATTCCAAAAGTGCATAGGAGAAACCAAACACAAGTTGCTCCTTAGTTAGAACATGACAGATTGTTATTGGTCAGCAAAGGCAACTACTCTAGAATCATACAGTTGGAGAAGACCACAAGAGCCCTCCAAGTCCAACCCTTGCCATGCAGGAAGAAGAAAAAATCAAAGCACTCCTGCCAGATGGCCATCCAGCCTCTGTTTAAAAACCTCAGAGGAGACTCCACCACAATCCAAGGCAGCATGTTCCACTGTTGAACTGCTCTTACTGTCGGGAAGTTTTTCCTAATGTTTAAGTGGAATCTCTTTTTCCAGTAGTTTGAATCCCATGTTCCATGTCCTATTCTCTGGAGCAGCAGAAAACAAGCTTGCTTCATCCTCAGTATGACACTCCTTCAAATACTTAAACAGGGCTATCCTATCACCTCTTAACCTTCTCTTCTCCAAGTTAAACATACCCAGCTCCCTAAGTCACTCTTCATAAGGCATGGTCTAACACTGTCACCTTTATTATCCTGTATGATTTCTAACATCTTTACCTGATGAAGAAGCCAGTGAAGCTCTGAAAGCTTGCATTATGTATTTTGTGCTTCCTAGCTAACCCAATAAAGGCATCCTTCCACAGGTGCTTTGGCCAGTTTCTAAGTTTGCACATACAGTATACTGACAAGATCTGAGGCTGAAGGGAATAACCAGGATAAGGATGTGGTAATCATCATGGACAACTAAAAGAAAAACTAAAGTACAGCAGGAAAGGCACTGAAAATAAAGCAGCCAATATTTCAATGCCTTCATACAAGGCTATGATGTGATCACACTTGGAATCGCATGTTCTGATCATTATATCTCATTATACCTTTAAAAAATTGTTGAATTTGAAAAAGGCGCAGAAATATGCAATCAAAACGTCAGGTGGCTGGAACAACTATCATGACAGTTAATATTATGGGGTTAATTAGCCTGACAAAAATATGGGCTTTAACGCTTACCCAAGTAAGGTAAGTAGTGTACCATAACTCTTTTGAAGAAAAAAAAGGAGCTATCTGCTTCTCTGAGTACAGTGGTGAAAGGAAAGAGCTTAGTGCTTCCTGGAAGAACCTAAAAGAAGCACTGGCTCCCTTTGCTCTTTGCAAGTTCCTTTGTGGGAAAATGCTAAAGAGCTGCCGCCACTGTTTTCCTGCCCAGGCATTCAAAAAGGCCAGAATCAGTGTCATGGCAGTGAGAGCAGAGGGGATTGTTGCTTCTTTTAGGTTTTCCTAGGATATACCAGGCTAGTGACTTTCACCACTTTATGCAGAGAAGAGAACGGTTCTTTCTCTTTTTGGGTACGAGTTAAGGTACAGTACTTACACTGACCCATGAGTAAGTTGACCCAGATTTTTTTTAGTTGATTTTTTACTAACATTTCTAGACTTATACATGTGTATATACAGTACATGTTATGCCCCACTGTCCAGGAGAGAAATCAAGATCGGCACCATACATTCAACATCACCTGCAGAGTCAAAAGAGATCTCTTGTTCATTCTCTAAATCTACTGCTGTGAAGCAGGCAGGAAACACGGTAAATGTTTTCTCCCCACCTCCATCCCTTTCTAGTGCAGCTGGTCTGAATTTCATGCTCTGTGAACATATGGTGGAGCATTCAAGTACACCAAGGGCCATTATCTACCATGAGAGGACATTTCTCTCTTAAATACACACAAACTGTCCTGGTGAGAAAACAATAAAACTAGGTTGATGACCATTCTTTTAGTAATTTGTGTCAAAACAAAAATTAAAAAAATAACATGGGCAGAAATGAAAAACTTGGTCCAGCCATCTGGGGTACAACCAACATGCCCCCCTTCCAAAAACATAATTACTGGGGGGAAAGTGGTAGGAGAAATTCAACAGGCTGAGAATTGCCCCCCACTACCACCACCACTGTAGTCTGAATACATTTCAGATAATACATTTTTTTCATCATCTTAAGTTTCTCCCATCATTTTTTCTTTTTGTGGTGCTCTGCCATCATTCTTTCCGCATCTACTGTGAGGGGATGGGGTAAAACAGCGAACCTGGAATCCTAGTTATCTCTAGAAACATTTAAATGTCCCAATCAAGTTTCAATGTTTCTTTAACAAGCTATTAAAAATTACAAAATATAATGTGTTATAGTTACCATTCTGCCAGCACAATGTAAAGGAATTTAGAAGGAAGCTCCACTCCATTCAGTAGGGTTTATTCCCAGGTATGTATATGTGGTATTGCAAGCTTCCAAACTTTAAAGCACCAAATTTTAATGGGCAGATAATTTTCTGCTAGATTAAGCTTTGTAGCAAAGCCTTTCTCTGGAGTAGCCTTTGCTGAGAGCCAGTGTGGTGCAGTGGTTTGAACATTGGACTACAACTCTGGACATAAAGGTTTAATTCCCTGCTCGGCCATGGAAACCCATTGGGTGATCTTGAGCAAGTCACACATTCTCAGACCCAGAAAACCCTGTGATTGAGTCACCATAAGTCAGAGAAGTCTTGAAAGCACACAACAACAAAAGTTTTGTAGCTTTCACTGCCAAACTCTGCACCAGAGGAGAATTTACAGAATAGTCTTAGCACAGAATAGTCTACGAAATAAAGCTAGGGAAATATGCAGGGATTTTTTTACTGCCTAAGAAGTCATTTAGACCAGTCCATCTTGAAATGCAAACTGTGGAGAGCCCTAGCGTAAAACCCACAGGAAGTGGCAAGAGAGAAAGCCCATCGAAGAGCTGAAAGTTATTCATCTGTATCGAATGACAGCTGCTGCTGCAATAAAATTAATCAGCCTCTAAGGTGCCACAGGACTCTTGTGCCGCATTGTTCTGCTCAGTTTATTTCAAGGGGATTATACTACCGAACATGATTTGGATTAGAATTCTTGTATTTAGTGCAAAATACAAATATGTCTTCTTCTTTACAAGTAATTCAAATTGATTTATATGAAAAAGCCAGAAGCAGGAGATGTAGGTTTACAAATATGCAAGAAGAAAAGAGATTGAGAGAACAGTATTACTTTGTGTGTGTTTTGTTTTTTGTTTTTTTTTGGTGAGGTTTTTGGGCTAAGTGGCCATGTTCTAGAAGAGTTTCTTCCTGGCATTTTGCCAGCATCTGTGCCTGGCATCTTCATAATATTACTTTGCCTTGGCAGAAGCTTCTTAGATTCAGAATGCACACTGTCACGCTGAAATTTTACATGAACATGAACAGTAATGCAAAGAGTACCCCGGGAAGGGGGGGGGGGGATGACGGGACGTCAAGGAAGTTGTATCCATTCAGGATAAATTAAATTAAAACTTTCCTATGATATCAAGACACTGGGTCTTATTTTGTGAAATATTTCTGTGCTCAAATCTTCACAGAAACATTTCTTTTTAAACAGAAAAACCAACCAGGCACAACTAAAGTTGGAAATACAAAATGGAATTTATCAAAAACCTCACCGATAAATTTATATAAAATTCCAGATAATTTAAAGATGTACTATACATCACACATGAGGTCCTGGTTGCTACTTTGTTTCTCCCTAAAAACAACTTAATTATCAGTAATGATGGATGACGGAGAACACTATTTTTGTAACAGGGAAACTAATATATTCGACCAGTATGGGACCCTTCTCTTTCATATCTATTTTGTTGTTGTTGTTGCTATTGCTGTTGTTGTGTGCCTTCAAGTCATTTCCAACTTATGGTGACCCCAAGGCAAACGTAGCATGAGTGTTTCTTGGTAAGGTCACCCAGTGGGTTTCCACAGCTGATCAAGGACTTGAACCCTGGTCTTCAGAATCATAAGCCAACACTCAAGCCACTATACCTATCCTCATAGCCCCATAGAAATCATTGCAAAATAAAATTCAAGCATTTTCCTTCAAGTTCTGATATGAGCTCCACTTACCGAAGATTCACTATCTCTGACAAGGAAATCCCCTTCTACTCCTCTCTCATTTAGAGCACATTCTGCTTGATGCCGAGTAACATTCCCATAATACCATTCTCTTCCTGCAAACCGTCCTGTAGAAGAGGGCCCCGTGTAGCTTATCTGGGGTGGATGGGAAGCGTTCATGGTAGGGCCATCACTTAAGATTACTACATAGTTTTTGGGAACAAGACCGATTTGCCCTCGGGCATTTTTACATTTCCACCATTCAGGGTCATTTTCAGGTTTCTCTATGACTTCCATGGTTTCACCTTTTTCAAAGTTGAGCTCTTCTTCTGTGACAGAACTGAATGGATACAACGTCTGAACAACATGAAGTACTTTCATGGCTTGGCCATTACTCATAGATGCTCCCTTCCTCAAACTCAGAAAACTTGGTGAATCAGCGGTTGCTTCTTCAACTTCCTCTACTACATAGTTTGAAGGAAACCAGCCAATTTGTCCATTGTAGCTCCCCCTCCACCAGCCGTCGCTGCATTTTTCCATAACAATAACTCGAGATCCCTTTACAAGAGACAGTTCATCCTCTCTCTCTGCTACGTAGGCAAATTTAACATATGCTGGGATGTTCAAGTCATAAATCCGATCAGCACTACTACCATTGGATGGGTATTCGGCATCAGTACTAGGGGTCGGTGAGGCATCTCTGGCACTCGTCTTTCGCTTTGTTTTACCCAAGCCTGTTAAAATAAAAAATAAAAACAAGAACAGAAGTTTTAAATAGGCATTCCATAAAAATAGTTTATTGATCCAATACAGAACTGGAAAAAAATACCTCATTCATCTCCTGACTCTGTCAACAAAAGAATTTAGAATTAAAAAAGAATTAAGAATTAAATTATCATGCCAGAAAAGCTGTCAGGAAAAAAAAATCCCAACATCCTAACTTTTTAAGAAGTTCTCTTTCATCTCAGAAGGACTGCTAAACGAAGCTTTGATGTGTCCTTTCCGTACATTTCTTTTCAGATTCACTAGAGTCTTAATAGACACACAGAATAGTAGGCAGAGTGGAAAAGGAAATACTATTTTTATAACCAGTTATGCCTTAGGCTGAACTGTGGGAATAACATCTCTTAAAATGTAACTATCTAATTTTCCTTTTATTTGAACCAACCTAAATAAAAGGACATGTTAAACAATTGTTATTGGACAAGTTCTATCTGGCCTCTCTTTGCCATTCAGGTCTTGACATCATTGCAATATAATACAAATAATTCCCACCAGCAAATAGAATATATACAGAAAAATTTATTCTTGTATACTTCACTGGAATGTTTTAGCACCAAAAATGTACCCAAATGAGCACATTATGCATCATGCATAATGTCATGTAGTGAACTTTACAATCTTTCAATGTGTAACCAACAACTACCAAGAAGGACACTAAGTACAATATTCTTGAAACAGATTTCAAAAACCTGCAGCAAAATCTTAAAGCATATGCTAAACAATAAAACAGCATTACAATGTCCATCATTACCAACCACAAATATTCACACTGAATGACACTGTGATAAAGATCTAACCCAGGAACAATCCTTTAGTACTCCACCCAAAAAATAGACAACCCATATTTATTAGTTCCATGTCACAGAGATTAATAAACCTCATGTGGCATTTCAATTAGGCTGCAGAATCAGTTTGTTTTGGGCCAAGCAGAATTCAAGTTTATTTTGCAAGTCAGTTCTGTATAAACAAAGGCACACAAATCCATCCACATTCTCACTTTAAACACAATGGGTAGACACCAGAAGTGAGGAAGCATCCCCACTCTTTTATTTTACCTATAATACTGGATATCAACTCTTTGGATTACATAAAATGAAATAATCCTGATGTGAAAAGACAGGGGAAAAAATCTTAAATGCTCATCTAGGGTAGCTCAGCACACCTGACCCATTCTGGAGGGTTAGTCACCAGGATAAATAAATACCTACTGGTCAAAACAAAAGTAGAAACAGCAGCAGCAAGAGCATAACTAATATGCAAACACACAGAGAGAAAGAGAGTCAAGTTAGACAGGTCAAACTACCTTAAGCATTGTCAACATCCAAATGATAAAAACAACAATGATTCTGCCTAATACATTTGTTCCATTCTGACATGTTCCCTTTTAATTGTTTCTGAGTGCTTATCTGAATAATTGCAACAAAATGTTTCCCTATGCTAAAAAATCCAATGGCTGTGCACCTCGGCATGCTGACAACATGAAACCAAGTTGTTGTGCTGTGTGATATAATCTCAGGAAAAAAAATTCTTTTACTTTTTATAGAACAGAAAAGTCCAGCAGATTTTGGCTACACTCTGATCCACAATGAAAAATTCCTGTCTCTGCAACTGAACAATATATCTGTATCAACACTGCTTACAATACGAGAAGCCAAGATGGAAACTGTGAAGATAAAATATTATGAAGAAACGGGGGGGGGGGGGGGGGGAGAGAACCCTGGATTCATGACTACAGTACTTCCTCATTCAATTGCAATGACTAAGCCATTTTCCATTTGGATGGACACCACCCATAAATATTTCTAAATATTCAGAACAAGTCTGTCCTTCTAACCAACAACAAAAAGCCACAAATAATTAAAGAAATCCCTTACCATGATACAATACAGTGAATGATTCAGAATTTCTAACACGGTGATTGAAGAAAGGATTTTTTAAATAAAAAAAATATTTTGATAGCATTACAGGATTATGGAAGAGCAATTAAATGTCAAAATGCATACATTCAATGTGACCACATTCTTATGACATTTAATGTTAATTGCTGGGAAAATCTGAGTGTTCCTTTAACACAAGAGTAGGAACAAAGCCCACACAAAGTTGCTTGCATGAAAAAAGTCCCACACACTGTTATTTGTAAAGATAATGCTTATAATTATGACAAGTAGAATAAATGTTAAGAACAAAAAGGACTGTACACTGCAGGGACCTCAATGGGGTTCCTAACAGGCCACCTGCTGTCATGGAAAACTGAACTTCATGTAGGGTTCAAGATGATAAAGAAAGAAGTCAGTACTTAAATCCACTAGGAACAACTTAGAATGAAGGCTAATAATGAATTATGCTCTTTATACCACATAACTAATGCAGTTCATATAGTACATTCCCCCAGTGCCATCATAGTCTATCACTAGGCCTTAAAATATCTGAAAAGGGCCAGCTTCCAGGGATAGGATATCTAGCCTCCCTGAGTCCTCCTCGTAACATATAAAAACTCCTTTTCACCAGTACTGACAGAGCTGCCAGTAGGAATGCAACTGCTGAAAGCACTGTGGGGAAATCTGTACTTTTCATTCCTTGTATTTTTGCAACAGGTTAAGGTCGCTGTTTCTATAGACCTATGTGCAGGTTTGTAATTATAGTCTGCAGCATTTCATTTCCACTAAAAGCATGTGTATACATGGGAGGTCTTGTGTCACTAAGCTTTACGACTATTTTTGCACATTTGTAGGCTTTGTTTAGGAATTGCTTCATTACAGCATTTTACACTCTGTGTACTCTCCAAGAAAACAGAAAAAGATTATGAAAGTGGTAACTCTACTGTTAATCTACACTCAGTTCTGTTTTACCTGGCATAGTTGTAACTCAAGCTTATACCTGGTTATTTAAATCTGGTCATATAATCAGTAGCATTATTTACCAATTTTTTTTTTTTACAAAAGTGATGTTAGGAAGAACAGGTTTTCCTCAGTGCACAATTCAATAATACAATTTTGAAAGGCTACCAAAACTAGGAAATCAAACCTAAAAGAAGCTCTGTGCCACTGCAGACACTTTAACATCCAGTGACAAACTGATCAAGAAGCAACCCAAATCAGGGCAGTGCAGATGAAAAACATTCTTCATGAATCTGAAGGTCATCCAGAAAACCACCATTTTGTCAAAACTGAGTTCCAGTTTACTGATCTTCACTCAACTTATTACCAGGTATCAGCATAGTTTCAGCAATCCCTCTACACCTGCTAATCCAGGCCCATCTCTTGTTTAGACCATTGCAATGTATTGTGGATTCCTTTAAAAACTGACTGAAAACAGGAGTTGTTCCACAACAGGGCTACAAAAATGTTGACTGAGGCTGAGGGTTGCTTCATTAGATGCAGGGTTTCACAGACTATTTCCAAAATGAAGTACTAATTGTTTTTCTCCTTTTAAAATTCTTAACAGCTTGTCACAACTATCAGAAGGAATTCCTTCTTCCATATGTAACTACCCAAATCCTAAGACCTACTTCAGAGAAACTAGAGTGGGTGCCTCTGTAAAATGATCACCTGCAATAGAGTCTTTTCAGTGGTGGCAGCTCAGTTGTGGAATTTTATTTTATAAACAGGGCTATCTTCCACATTTCCACCAAAAATGGTGCTCAAACTGGCTAATAATAATAGATTAAAAACATAATGTCTTGACTAAAATATAACATAAAACAAAGAAATTAAGAACATAGCAAGACACAGGCAACTCAATCACTTAAGCCTGCTTCAATATCAGGCCAGCTGGTGCACAATAAAAATGTATTTGTGTGACAAAAGCAGCAAGAGTGGGAAGCCAGCTGACTCTGTCCTCAACAAGCAGTTCCAGAACCTGGAAATGGCACCAAGAAGGACTTATTTGGATCCTGCAAATATTACTCTGATGGCAATGGCCACAAGCCAAAAGCCAACCCTAGAAGGAAGAGAATCTAGGCAAGCTTTTATGGGAGATTGGAGTCTTTCAAATGGCCTACTCACCAGTTGTAGTGAGCTTTATAGGTTATAAACAACACTTGGAACTGTGCCTAGAAACAAGACTAGCAAAGCTGTTGGGATAAGAGAAATCCCATATTCTGTGTAGCTGGCTCCTGTTGAACACTCTGGCTGCAACTTTCTGGACCATTTGAGATTTCTGAATATGCTTGAAAGACAGCCAGAGTGTGTTATGGTGGTCAAAATGGGATGTAAGTAATGCAACTAACATTAGACATTTCTAGTTAAAAGTATATTGGGCACACTCAGCCTCAGCTGTGTCCAAAATGCTCCTGGTCACTTGCACAAAGATACTCCTCCTTTCAACATACTTACTTTTGAGCAAACATGCACAGAATTGTGCTTGCTATAAACTTGCCGAAGCAACAGCACCTAGTTACTAGTCAGAGCAGCATTGCTCAGTTTAGTGCCACTATGAGTTGTTGTTGGGTGCCTTCAAGTCATTTCTGACTTATTTCTGACTTATCAATGAGTTTTCTTGATAGAAGTTCCTCAGAGAGGATTTGCCCTTTCCTCTGAGGCTTCATCTACACTAGACTACACTACACTAGACTGCAGAATTAATGTGGTTTGACACCCTGCCATGGTTCAATGCTACAAAATTTTGGCATCTGTAGTTTTATGAGATATTTAGCCTTCCCTCTCAGAGAGTTCTGATGCCACAACAAACTACAAATCCCAGGGTTCCAATAGGATGGAGCTTTGACAGTTAAAGTGGTGTCAAATTGCATTAATTCTGCAGTCTGGTAGCAGCCTTAGTCTGAGAGTATGGCTTGCACAAGGTCATCCAGTGAGTTTCCATGGCTGAGCAAGGATTTGAATCTAGTCCAACACTCAAACAACTACACCATGCTGGCTCTCACCACTATGAATAGTAAACATTAATTATGTGTGTGGTATACAGTTCAAAATGCAGTTTACGACCTATGAAGATGAGTGCAACAGAATGACATGAGTGACATTTCCCAGAAGTCCTCATCAAACCACATATCCCTCCCCTACTAGCCTTTCATGTCAGTTCAGTGCTGATGCTTGAAGGTGCCCTACATTTCTTCAAGGAGCAGCAGAGAACCGTGTCTGGTTGTCTTTCCTGCTCAAGTAGAGAAAATGTCCATGAAACTGTAGGGGTTGGATATTTTCTGAATTAGGTATGGCTTGTCATCTTGTTGAAGAATACCACATTGACTTGTTAAAGCTTGTTCAATGGAACAAAACAAACTTAAAAAATTAATTAAAAGACTTTTGTTGGGGAGGGGGTATTAAATTGCCACTACAGAAATCGGGATTACCAGTCTCAAAAAGGCACTCGTCTCAAAAAATACTCCTATTACATACAACAGCAGACGTTGAAATTCAAGTAACCTGAGATGCATCTGCAATGTAGAAATAATGCACTTTTGACACCACTATAAGTGCTGTAGCTCCATCCTATGGAATCCTGCAGGGCATACAGTATGTAGTTTCCCAAGGTATTCAACCTTCTCTGCCAAAGAGTGCTGGTGCCTCACAAAACTACAAATCCCAGGATGCTGTAGGATGGGCCACAGCAGTTAAAAGTGGTGTCAAACTGCATTATTTCTACAGAGTTGATGTGCCTATGGATTCAAATGAAGAGAAGCCACACGTTCCACTCTTCTTATTCTAAAAAACTCAGTAAACACAAAACATAGGTCCTCGCTCTATTCCCAGTTATACCAGATAAGAAGCAACCGTCTTACATAAGCCTGAATTAATGGATGACTTTATTATATTCAGTGCTGTCATTCAAAATAATTAACAACCGAGTCTCATCCTTGGCTCTCCCCCGGAGCTCTAGATGAACTAGTCCTTCCCTTCCTTTGACCTTTTTGCCTCTCCATCCTCTGCTTCTGTTCCCATCACTTCCTACTTCTCCTCCCTTTTTGTTCCCTGGCTCCCCTTTCAACCTCCTTAGTCGCTGCATCTTTTAACAATTTTAACAACCGGTTCCACAGAGCTTGTGCAAACTGGCTCAGTGACACCACTGATTATATTATATAAAGCAAATGAAGTTAAAGTAGAGCTATATAAGGGAAAACTGTTGCTTTAGTCATGCCATCATTCTCAGTGTGGGCAGGAGAGGCAGAATTAAGGCAGGAACAAGTCATATACATAGTTTTAAAAGCATTGAAAGGTGATATCTGCATATGGTGTTCAATATTTGACACTTTATTATAAACTGAATTTGCTTTAAATCAGTTAACTATAACTTCCAAAAATGTCAACGTTACCAATACAAAGATAATGAGAATGACATGCTTAACAATCTCTTTATTTTGTTGCAGCAAGTTTTCATTGGACTAAGCACTAAGAACAGGGAACAAAAGAAACAAAACCTACTAAGTTTAGAAAGCAGACCAGAATGGCCAAGTAAAACTGTTGCTTTTTCAAGAAATCAAACTGTCTTAAAATCAGATCACAACATCAACAATACAAACAAAAGATTTTACATTTTTATTAATGGAAGATCAATCTATGGAATTTCATGTTGGCTCTCAACCAGTTTAATGTTCTGCGACCAAATATGCTGTTGCATGATAAAATTAAACACCATTAGGAAGATTTCCCTTAAAAACTCCAAAAGACTGTGATGGACAGACACCACATGATATCTGGCACAGATTGGTAGATATTTTATGTTTGGCAAGTAGAGGTTACCTGGGTATAGATATTATATAGATATGGAGTTTGATGTTGGACAAGCAACATGTCACAGAATACTTGCCCATTTCCTGGCACCTAATCTATCATTGGCTGCAGTATCTCAGAACTAAGGGCCATTCTGCATTTTGGGGATTTTCCCCCCCTTAAAGAAATAGCCAATGTAATGGCAAAGAGGGACTTTTTTTGGTTAAACTACAGGATGTCTCCCTTGTTCAAAATATTTGGGGACCAAAAGTGTTTTGGATTTTATTTTATGTATTTATTGGATTTTGGAATGCTAGTATTTGCATATGC
The DNA here is from genome assembly GCF_019175285.1 of Sceloporus undulatus. NCBI lineage: Eukaryota > Metazoa > Chordata > Lepidosauria > Squamata > Phrynosomatidae > Sceloporus > Sceloporus undulatus. The sequence continues at coordinate 104,314,098 of NC_056524.1, read as the reverse complement.
AAACATACATTGGAGATGGGACCTAAATGTAAACAAAAAAATAATAATTTATGTTTCATCTACACCAGTGATTGCCAAACACTGGTCCTCCAGGGGTTTTGGACTCAGCTCCCACAGGCCTCAACCATCTTAGCCAATACTCTGGGATTCTGGGAGCTGAAGTCCAAAAGTCAGTACACATATTAACACACATGATGAATGTTTCTGGAGGACCAGAGTTTGGGAATCACTGATTTTACACATTACATACATAAAATAAAGGTAATTTTATACACTTTAAATAATTTTGTGGTGGTTCGGTGTACACAAACATTAAGGTGTCACTGTCCCAGCCACTGCTGAAAAAAGGTTTGGTTTTTTTGTAAATTTTCAGATTTTGGAATTCTGGATATGGGAGACTCAACATGTATTTGCTATGGTCCTGATCAAAATTCCAACACTATAACATGCCTGGTTTTTGAAAAGGAAAACATATTCACTAGCATACCAGGGACCCTACTACCTGCCCCTTGGCTTCAGAATTTCTATTTTATATCCCTAGTCTAAGGCTTTTTTCTTTCTTTCTTGCAGTTTTTCAGGCTATAGGTTTGGCTAAAAATGAGAACAAGCATTTTTATAATGACCTTTTTCTCTCTCACAAACATCCATCATGTGTTAACATATATACTGACTTTTGATACTACCACATTAAAAAGTGCTAGAAGTACTGTGATCCTCACAGAAGATGGGACGAGTTAGGCTTGCAGAACATCTGACAGCTGCACCTGCATAGCATTCACTCTCAATTTTATTCATGATCTGTAGGTGGATCAACTGAAAAACATCTGCTGTACTTGCACACAATTACTTGATGCCATTTTTGTCTCTTTGAAGACCGCTCGGAATAAAACTGTGCAGTCTCTGGTAAATCTGCAGCAAACAATTTTCAAAAGACTTTTCTGGCTGGGACTGAACTGAAAGCTCATTCATTTGTATTCATCAACTGATAGTTGATCCCTTTATGATTAAGAGCTGAATCTGCAAACAGTTTCTACTGAAAAGTATTGTATCTCAGTTCATATTTTAAGGAAACATTTATTCTGAGGCTGCTTCAGCTACTTCGGGAATGCCACAGTGATCACTAAAAAACAGAGATAAATTCACTTCTGTAAACAACTGCTGGATGTTGCACCTATCCATATGTACATATTCACTATTCAATGCGGCCGTTTGCTGTTGTGTGCCTTCAAGTCGTTTCCAACATGATGACCCTAAGGTGAACCTATCACGGGGTTTTCTTGGCAAGATTTTTTCAGGGTTAGGGGTTTTGTTTTTGTTTTTTGCCTTTTCTGCCCTTGGAGGCTGAGAGAGTGTGACATGCCCAAGGACACCCAGTGGGTTTCCATGGATGAATGGGGATATGAATCCTCGTCTCCAGAGTCATAATCCAACGTTCAAACCACTATATCATGCTGGCTCTCACAAACCACTATTCAATAGCCTACTGCAATTTGAAGATGCAAAAAAGGCCTCCGTTTCACTTTCCTAGTCCTTTCTATTCCTAATCTCAGATATATACTTTGAATATTTTCCCTTGATACTGGGCATATTTTCCCTTGATTGTGTGGCTGCTTAATCAATATGGAATCTAGGTTCAACTTTGTACCAAAACTAAGGAGTCCAATGCCTAGAATCCTCATCAGGCAAAACAACTCTTTCCTGAGTGAGAAGTTCACACAGTGTTGTCATAAACCATGTTAATTCCAGACATAAGATCACACAAGCCACACACACACAAAGGGACACAGGACAAAAAAACTTGAAATCATAGGAACTAATGGAGTGAGAGTCCTCTCACAGCCAAGGCAGCAGCTAAACAAAAGCTTCACTTCCTTTGGTGGTGAAATGCGGAGGGGCGGCATATAAAGCATCCAGATTGCTAGCAAACTGTGTTGATTCAAAAGGAGGAAATAGCTGACAGTTTCTAGCAAACTTTCAAAATAAACAGGAAGTTGTGTGGAAGAAAGAGAGAGGAAAAAAGGCAATCAAGAGTGCAGTCTATTTAGATTCGAACAAATAGTAAACTGTAAAGTAAGAACATGAACCTTTGTGCTTCTAACTTTGGATATGAATCAATTATAGTCACAGATTCAACTATTCCCCCCGAAAATCCCAAAAGCAAACCTTGCTTTTGCCATTTTATATAAGGGACATCATTTTGTTATGCCATTGTATATAATGGGATTTGAACATCCTCCTTCTTTAGTATGCACACGAGTCCTAGAACCAAACTCCAGCATTTACCAAGGGCCCACTTGTATCACAACAATATAAAAAGATTGAGTGTGTGACTTGTCCAAGGTCACACAATGGTTGTCCATGGTTGAGTGGAAATTCGAACTCTGGTTTCCAGAGTCACAGTGTAACCTTCAAATGACTAAACCACCTGGCTCTCATGAAAAAACAATGACTTTACAGCAACAAAGTTTGTTTGTTTGTTTGGTCAGTCCATTTGGCAAAACCAGAAGGGAGACCACCTGAAAATACCAGGTGCTGCAGACTATATTGTCACGGCAACCCATCTCTGATGTACCAGATATTGTGTTCTTGGAAGCTAAGCTAGACCTCAAGGCTAGATAAGCAGGACTGTCACTGACTGAAGACTAAAGGTAGTAATAAATGTGGAGGCCTTCTAACTGTGAAAGTTTCTGTGAAGCACAATATTGGCTCCCCAAAGTCCATTTCAGCTTCCTTTAGCATTCCAGAAACAATTCATGGTGCTTGCTTGGACCTCTAAAGCCTTTTGACCTAAGCACCAAAGATACACATGGAGGAATTTTCCATGGCTGACCAACCAATTATAGAATTCTGTCCTCTAATAGCTGGTAAACTAGCTTCACAATGTATAAGATTTTATTTAGATTAAAGGCATGGAGAGGACTAGTACCCCCCCCCCCAGTGCTACAGTCCCAATCTGATTAAGGAGTCGAAAGAGCTGCTATCTATTGTAATAAATAAAATTGATAGTAGATCCTACTAATTCTTATCAATCGGAGATGACTTATATCACATCAGATTTGACTGTTGCTGCTAACTGTTGTTAAGTCAGCTTCATCTTATGGAAACCCTACCTATGAGAGACCTCCAAGGCAGCTGATTACTAATAATCCTGCTAAGGTCTTACAAAGTCAGGGGCACATGTTCCTTCCTACCTTGACAAAGGGGCCGAACAGACAGCCTATTTAGGAAGCGCTGGGTTGGGGACATGGCAGCTGCACACCACACTCCCAACCCGGTTGTCATGGCCAGCCAAGAGGAGGACTCAGAGGACTCGGAGGAAGCTGTGGCTCCTCAGGTGCAAGAGGAGATTGAGGCTATACCAGGTCCCAGTTCTGCCCTGTCAGACCCCAGCCTTGATCTTCCAGCCCCAGTGGTTGAGGCTCAGCCAGGCTCTAACTATGTGGAGCCCCCTCCAGAGGCTCAGCAGTTGAGTGTGGCTCTTGAGGAAGAACCAAGCATGCAGGTCCCTTCCTTTAAGCAAAGAAGAGCTGAGAGTGCTTGCGTGCATCGGTCCAGGAGGCTTGCAGAGAGGCAAACTACAAACAAGCTACAGCTGGCACAAGGGAGAGTGTCTCTTACTTAACCGGCTGGGGGACGCCAACTCGGTGCCAGAGTTTATTGCAAGATCCTTTGGTGTGATTGCTGCCCGCACTGGCCCCCTGTTTCCTGAACCCTTGTTTGCCTTGAACCTATGACTTTGGAACAAACTGGACTACTGCTACCTTCTGGTTGCCCTAACTTGGACCGAACTGACTTCCGTGACCTCTGATATCCTGACTCTGGCTTTGGCTCGTGGCTTGCTCTCTCGGACTATAGCAAGGTCTGTAGACTGTTTTCCAGCTGCATAGCTAGCTTCCTTGCTGAGCCATTCTTATTGGTGTTTGGTTGTGTGTGCTGGCCGCAGTCCAGGACACTGGTGCAAGTAGAAGCCGTAAAACAGGGCTCCTATTTGCGCCCTAGAACGGGTGCCTTAAGCACCGCGGCACAGCCCTATGATGCTCCTTGTGTGCAGCACCATGTGGGCACTGCACACGACGGACGTCATCATGGTGCATGTCATCTGGATGGGTGTGTGGCAAGATGGCACCCGCGGTGCGCAGTAAGGGCTTTGAGCATGTGAATGCTCAGCCCTTCCTGAGCCTTAGTTTGGGTGCAGGCCGGCATAAAGTGCCAGTCTATATACCCCCTAAGTCAATCCACCTGTAATGTGGTCTTCTTATTTTCCCACTGCTTTCAACTTTACGAAGCATTATCTTTTCTAATGAGTCATGTCATCTCAAGATATGCCCAAAGTGTGATATTACTTAGTTTGACTCTAAATATTATTTTTATACTTTTAATTTTTAAAAATATTTCCTATAAATGAGGAATAAATTGAGGTCAATCTGAGTACTGGATTAGGACTCTGCAAAACCTCAGATGAAATCAACACTCAGCCATGGACATCCTTGGAGAAGTCATATTCTCTAAGCCTAAAAGTAGGGCAATGACAAACCTTCTCTAAATAAATCCTGCCAAGAAAACCCTACATCGGGTTGCCCTAAATTGGAGTTGACTTAAGGCATTTAACAACAGGTCAATAATAATTTCTTCCTAACAACCTCACTATATGAACATGGCACACTTACTATAAAATAAAATTAAGCTGATTCACTGAAATAACAAGTAGAGGGAAGGGAGACAGAATGACTTCTAAGTTGGCATAAATCTTTGTGATATGAGAAAGGGGTATACTGTACATTTTTTTCTTCACAGATTTTTGTATCAGTAAATGGCAAGACAGCATAATGTGTTGTGGGGGGGGGGGGGGGAGAAAAAACAAATAAAAAGGATCTTCTTGGGCTAGTTATGCCCTCATACAATTTAAAGAATGAGGTAATAAGCCAGAAAAGAGAAAAGTATTTTTAAACTTCGTAATGAATGTGCAAGTGTAAGACTAAACAATGGCAAAGCCACACTGAACATAAACTTGCTATCAGTCTCCATGACAACATATTAGCAAGTTCACCCATTTACAAGTTTCTAGTTTTGGGGAAAAAACATGAGACATATGTCACCCATACTTTTTATTTTAAAAATGGAATATCAGAATAAAGACAAAATTTAAAAAAATGACAGATCTTTTTATATTTATTTCAAGAAATAAAAATAAAAATATGGCTCCTTAACACTTCAAATCTTCTAAAATTTAAGTAGTTTAATAAATTAATAGAAATGATACTTTTTTGTACAGAAAACTGTTGTTATATCTGTACAGGGCTTTTTATCCACTTGGTTTTGTAACAGAAGCAGTGTAATATTCCAAATAAGGACTTACCCAATGTGTCTTTCAGGTTCTTAACCAAAGAACCCTTCTTCAGGCTGTTCTTTCTCTCCACATAATTTGATGGCACATATCCTGTTTTGTTGGCTGCATTTCTTACCCTCCACCATGTTTTGGAGTCATCTAGCAGCCAGAGGCGCTCATTCTTCTTTATGTCAAGTTCTTGGTCCTGTTGCGCAGTGTAATCCCACTTTGCTATAACAATAACTTCTTCTGTCATCTTTCATGGAGTCCCTCTGTCATAAAACAAACACATTCATTGAAACACTGCATGTGTTCGTCTATCATGTTTTCAACATTAATGCCTGAAAACATAAAAGAAGCTTTAAACAGTTAGAACTTGGTTGCAAATAATAGCAAAGTCATTTTATTTTTGATTTGGCATTAAACCACAACGACTCCTGTAATGTGTTCAAACCAGCAGGACCCGCTGTTAACAACAATAGGAGGATGTGGCACTGTAGATGCATCCTATTATCTGCTGCCCATTATTCCATTTCAGGATTCCACTTCTAGGTTTCTTTGTTCCTCATAAAGGAAGAAAAAATCTTTCCATGTTCTGTTAGGTCCAAAATCTTGTAGTGTCTGTCTTCCCAACCACTGTCACATTACTTCCGCTTCTCATTTATGGAGCTCTCCCCACACCCCAAACACTTAATGTGAATCACAGAGCTAAACATAATGGATACCATTATGTTTTTCTGCTTAAGTTTCATGTCACCAGCAGACGAACAGCCATTTTTATGAAATCTAAAACCAAGACAATCTGACACAAAATGAAGGAAGACTGACAAGAATGCAGAATGCTAAAACCAGTCATGAAAAGCTCCATATTTACACATTTTCCTGGGATTCCCATATTCCTGTACCTGTATTCTAGACCCAAGCTGTGAATGTGACTGAAATATTTTGACAAAATTTTCCAGAACACTGTGCCTGTTCTTTTAACAGATCTTTGCCAGTTTACCACTGCTTATCAACCTTGCTGCCATGCACTAGTAAATTTCACTCACATTACACTACTTATTTTTCTATTAAAACAACAGACAGAACTAAAAAAAATTCCAGGAATACAACTCTAATTTAGAACCATAGGGTGTGGTTCTCAGTTTTATTTGTTTTGTCTCTGCGATGGAACAAATAGTTGCAGCAACAGTATAGAATGTCATGTGGAAATCTCCACACCATTCCACTTATAACTGATTTACCTTTGTCATTCTTTAAAAAATGGAGTACACAGGATGATCACCTAGCTACAATGTCTTTACAGAACACTTTTAGATTCAAATGGAGGCTGGATGGCCATCTGTCTGGGACGCTTTGATCTGGATTTCCTGCATGGCAGGGGGTTGGACTGGATAGCCCTTGCGGCTCTTCCAACTCTGTGATTCTGAGAGGCCAAATTCAAGAGAAGGCTTTTGACAATGACAAGTAGACAATACTCTACTTTTCTTCTTAAGAGCAAGGGAGCAATACATAGGTTTCTGGTACAACATAATACCTACAAGGGGAGAGGGATGCCTCACTCTCTGATTCTACATTCCTTTGAAATCTTCTAGTGAAAAAGCAATGCAAACTATTTATGTACTGCAAAAGTTTCCAAACATCTTTTGTACTTCAGTGAGATTTGTTATTTTTGTTCATTTCGACTTATGATGACCCCATGAATGAGAGACCTCCATCTCACACTATCATCAACAGCTATGCTGAGATTCAAAACAAAAAGCACTAGCCATTGCCAGAAAAAAGGTCAAAAGAGATTAAACAAGAAACACATAAAGCTAAAGGGAGTTGCAGGAGTAAGATAAATGTGCCACCGCACACTGCTAGTCCAGTATTGATACTGGACTAGGAAAAAAGTATCACATACACAAACAATGTAGAATATCAAAGACACAAAAGCAACAACAGCATGTTTTGATTAGGACCAACTACACCATCAAAGATGTGAATTTTTTAAAAAACATCCAAAAATAATCTTCCATACACCCTCTCTTTTCTAAATTACATTGCCCAGTGTAGCCCTAAAAGCAATTCTACTTCTGGGCAGTTACACTTCCTTTGGTTTTCAATATACAACCAATAAAACTGCTTCTTCAAGTGAAGGATCAGACTGTGGAGCTGTGGATACACAGCTCCTCCAGTTTTCAGAATACTTCTCCATTAGAATTATGCAAGAGCAAAACACAATATGTGAACAAAGCTCAACACGCTACAGTTCCAAAACAGACAGCTACAGGTCAATAATGAGATCTAGCCACAGGGAGATTACAGCTGAGCCTGCCCTGGATCCCCTTATTGTCAATACAAATTTAAATTAATTTAAATTATTCTGAGCAGAGGCAGCTGAAATTGTCCATCATCTATAACTGCAGTGTCAGCATGAAAAGCTAGCAGATTATCATCACTAAGGGTAACTTGGGACATGACCACACAATACTTTCATGTAACCAAACAATTCTCAGAAGGTAGAAAATCAGCTAAGTTACAACTTAAGGGAGAAAATGTAAGCAAGGTCAGTCCTGGTAGGTATTTGGCTATGAGACCGCCAATGAATACCAGGTGCTGTAGGTTATATTTCAGAGGAAGGAACTGGCAAAACCACCTCTGAGTGTTCTTTCCTAGAAAAACCCTATGAAATTCATGGACTTGCCGTAAATTGACAAGTGACTTGAAGGCACACACACACACAGAAAGAGAGAGAGAATTCAATAAGGCAATCTTAGTTACACCCAGAATCTCTCAAATTTTGGACAATTTTAGGAGCCCTCTAAGCCTGGTCGTTACCAGACATATGGGTGGGGATCTTGTCTTCAATATAATGCTATGCTTTGGGGCTATTCAGTGTGCAAGCTCCCAAACATGAAGTAAAGCAAAAGTTATGACACCACAGTCCAGGCCAAACACAACTGCTATGGTGTTTTGTCTTGTTTTTACCAGAGGTTTTCATCTGAGCCATTAAATAGTGTGGAAAGAAAGGGGACTGCTCCACGATGATGTAGCTATCTACAACAACGTTACTGTACAAAATACAAGGGTTAGATCCAATTAGTCTCTAAAATTGTCAATATTACATCCATTTTTAAAAAGGCCTTCAGGTATGAAATACTGCTAGTACATAAAACCCTCTCTATTTAATATTTATTTTTCTGGAAATAAAGCACAACTCCTGCTATACCTGGGGGAGACTTTACTGCTTCCTCACCCTTAACAAAGAAGGAAACCTGTCTTAGGAATGTGTGTTCCAGAACCACATACCTGACTCTATCTGGAACAAGCTCACTTCCCAACTCTGCTTTATTAGGATGTCAGCACTGATATTAGGTATACGTAAAGCTTACAAGGGTTTCCCTAACATCCCACTTGTAAATGAAGAATCTGTAGTACAGCACAAATACAGACGTCAGTTAGCAAACCTGTACAACCTAATTTCACCATCAGTTAAGCCAAGCTGGACAGACTTGATGTTTGAGGAATCTGCTTTGCTTGTTGTTGTTGATGTTGTTGTGAACCTTCTACTTATGGTAACCCTAAGTCGAACCTACCATGAGGTTTTCTTGGCAAGATTTGTTCAAAGGTCTGCCATTGCCTTCCCCTGAGGCTGAGAGCATATGATTTGCCCAGTGGGTTTCATGGCTGAGCAGGGAATCAAACCCTGGTGTCCAAAGTTGTCATTCAACACGCAAACCACTACACCACGCTGGCTCCCTTGCATTTTATTACAACCTCAAAATTTACCATCTTGAGCCTTGGTGCAAAAGATATACAGTTAGAATAAAAGAATTGTGAACTCAGGAATCTGAGCACCAGAATTTAACGAAGCTTACTGTCATTCAGAAAAATCTACTTCTTGACAGTTACCAAATACTTTCCTTACTTCTTAGTTCTACAGTATAATTTAGGGTTAGAGGGAAACAATTTTGTTTCTGTTATTTTAAAACAATGACAATTGGAAATCCTTTTCAGTCTAACGTAAATCATCCACTGGACCTTGACTTAAGTCACAAAAAACAAAGATATAGTCTTTCTACCCTCAAATTACTCCTAAACTTTTCTCTTTCATACCTACCCGTATTTTCTGGCGTATAAGACGACTGGGCGTATAAGACGACCCCCCAACTTTTCCAGTTCCAGTCCAGCTTGGAGGTTTCAGCACCTGCCCTATAAGACAACACCCGGCGTATAAGACGACCCCTAACTTTTTAGAAGATTTTCCTGGGTTAAAAAGTAGTCTTATACGCCAGAAAATACAGTATGTTTTTATGCTTCAAATAGAGACACTTATGCACTGAATCTGGGTTACAAACATTTAACATACTTCAGTCTACTATAGATATGCAATAACATGCAAACTGAACATTTTATTTGCTCTACAGTACCTTAGTATAAACACATACAGGTTCCTTTCTTTAATTATAACTGATAACATTTGACTGTAACAAAGATGAGGGAAGACAATCCTATTATAAACACATTTTATCTGTTGTAATTTACAATTGTGTGTTACAGTCAGATACCATTCCCAGACTGTGGGCTAAACCTTGTTTTAATCTCAAATACAGTAGACCCATTTAAATTAACAGGATTGTCAATAGGACTAACGTAAGTCCTATATATTTCAATTGGTCTACTCTAATGGGAACGACAGATGGATTTAGCAGTAACATTTTCAGCAATGATACCATCCATTTGTACATTGTAAGGCAAAGCATGTTAATTATTCCTACTTTGTTCATTGTTTTGCTGAAAGACACATGTGAGTGCTTAATTTTAATGGCAATGTTAAGAAACACCTGCTCGTCTCTCCAAGTATGCAATGTATCTGATAAAAAAAACCAAAAAAACCAACAGCATACAGACACTCCAGTGAACTTGCACATCCTTTGCAGCACAGATCTGCTTACAGGAAACCTCAAAAGTTAGCTTACCCTTGAGGCAACAAAAATATGCAGTTCCCTTACAAGAGGAAAAATCTGTTGCATGCACCACTAATGGTACAGCAATTCTGTACACACATATTTTATTGACATGCCTCTTAATAAACACTGCTAAATGCACTCAGAACACCACACTGCTAAGCCTTAAATAAGGTATTAAATGCATGGACGACTAAGATTACTAGTCTCCTTTCCTATCATTTACCCAGTGATCCTCAATGCAAAGACATGTGACAATAAGGAAAAGAAGCTCTGGATGCAATATTTTGTCAACCTTTTGCCCTGTTTCAACTCAAATGGTGAGCAGCTGTTCTCTCACACATTGCACAAGCCTGCCATCCCTTTCTTTGGCCCAAACCTGTAATTTCAGCTCATGAACTGCATGCCAACAGTTAGTAAAGCAGTTTATTAGCACTCTGAAATAGTGCTTCTTCAGCTATCTGATGTGGCAGTCTGGCAGGGTCCCCCCCCCCAAAAAAAAATGTGCCAGGGGGCAGAACCATACTTCTACTATTCCTTTATTGGAAATGTACCATGATCCACCACTTTTGAGTAGCAATGCCAGTGCTCTAACAAACAGGTGTGCTGGAGGTCAAGAAAGAACAGGATGACAAAAAGAAAACCCACTTCAAAATAAGCAACGTAATTTCCTGAATCCCCCCCACCGACTCTAAGACAATCCAAACTAGTATGATCCCTCCCCAATACCACCCTCAGCAAAAGTAATTTGTGATCCCCAAGGCATTACTCTACTGCTCCATTCACTGCACTTCCTGTACATCCAAAGTCGATCAAATTCCCCAGTGAATTGACCCTTCTAATGTGAAACCCACACACCCAGTTGCCTCAAGTCAATATTCTGCTACAGAAAAGTAACTGTAGTAGAATTCTGGACTTAAATCCAATTATAAATCCCACCAGAGCAGACTCACTGAATCATTTGAACTCATGCATGTACTAATGCCATTTAATGGGTCTATTCTAGTTGGAATTAACTACTGGATTTAAACCTTGATAAATTATCATCTCTTCCTTTGCTTTCAGAGAGGAATGTGTGCATGTTCATGTTTTATTCTGGCTTTTAAAATCAAATTAACAGTATTTTTTTAACACTCAGAAGTATCTGTCTACTCCCCTATCCCGCTTGTATTACTATTTCTCTTCATATCCCTCATTTGTGTTATCCTCTTGTTCTGAGGCCATCCCAGAGACATAAGATAAAAACCATGTTTAGGCTTAAAAGAATAACACTATAGTGCACAATTTTCCAAGTCCACCCATGTTTTAATGCTATCTGAACAATGAGAAATCAGCAAGCCAAGAGTAAAGCTTTCAAAGAGCTGTAATGCTGCCAAGTTTGTACACTCTTCTACTAATTGCATCAGAAATGGTGGTAACAAACAAGACGTATAGGTTGAGTCTCCCTTCTCTGGAATTCTGAAATCTAAAATACTCCAAAATCTAAAACTTTTTTCAGGAGTGGCTGGGATATTGAGACCTTTGCTTTCTTATGGTTCAATGTACCCAAACGTTGTTTCATGCAAAAATTATTTTTAAATACTGTATAAAATTACCTTCAGGGTATGTGTATAAGATGCATATTGTTGTTTTGTGCCTTGAAGTTGTTTCCAACTTATGGGATCCCAAAGTGAACCTATCATGGGGTTGTTGTTTTGTTTTTGTTTTTGGCATGATTTGTTCAGAGAAGGTTTGCCTTCCCCTGAGACTGAGAGTATGTGACTTGCCCAGTGGGTTTCATAGCCACGCCAGGAATCAAACCCTAGTCTCCAGAGTTGTAGTCCAGCAGTCAAACCACTACACCACACTGGCTCATATATAATATATATAAGGTGTATATGAAACATACATGTATTTCATGTTTAGTCTTGGGTCCCATCTCCAAGATATCTCATTATGTACATATACATGTATTCCAAAATCGGGGGGGGGGGGATCCAAAATCCAAAACACTTCTGGCCCCAAGTATTTTAAAATAAGGGAAACTCAATACACATCTGCAGATGATCAATGAAGTCCTAAATTATAAAGCTACTGTAGCTTTCACCTCAAAAGTGATGGTTAGTCAGCTGTATCCTGTCAACTTATCACAACTGTGGGAAAAATACTGATACATATCAAACTTCTAAAAATAATAATAATAATAATAATAATAAATTTTTATTTATATCTGGTTATGTTCTAATGCAAATTAAAAAGAAAATACTCCAAAATATGCCTTTACATCTTCTGGAGAAACAAAGTCATTAAAAAATACAGAAGACAATACTAGTGGTTCCCATAAAATTATCTGAATCACAAAAAGATATGTTTATCTAAGAATTACCCATCCTTAATAGAAAATCTAATGAAGATATTATCAGTTGAATAAATGCACATTAATTCCACTGATGTTGACATTATTCAAACTGCAAGCTAGAACAATGAAGAAAGAGAAAGCCATTATTTCTTCCCTATGGCAATATCTATAATCTGACTTCACTGAAAACTCCACACTTTGCAAGAAGATACATTATGGTACATTCCAAGGCTGAGATTCAACACTTTACTTTGTTACATAGCAGAACAGGAAATTCCTTCCAAACTAGAGATGTGAAGGCCTGGGGGAAAAATCGGAGGGTTTCAATTTATTTCTAAAGCTTTCCCCCCCAAGAAAAATGGGATGGGGGTTGGGTGGAAGACGAATATAGAATACTTTCTTTTAGAATGTTCATAAGTACTAAAAACTATGGCTCCATACAGACAGGCCAAAATAAAGCTGCTTCGGGTCACTTTGGAGGTATGCTGTTTAAATAATGCATGCATCCTAAGAGTCTGGAAGCTGCACTAAAGTTGCACTCTAGACCTTAGGACTGGATTGTGGCTTTGGCATGGCTTCCGGACTCTTAGGACACATGGATCATTTAAACAGCATACCTCCAAAGTGACCCAAAGCAGCTTTATTTTGGCCTGTCTGTATGGTGCCTGAGTAACAGGAAGAATTTTATGTAAATCTACATACATGAAATCATTACAGTTCCTGGTCTTGCTTTTCCCTTTTCAGTTTTTCCTGCATTCTTTTTAGAGGAATGAGTGCACTGTGGTTGCTTGACACTGTGGAAGACTAGAGGAGAAAAAATAATTTTCTTTATTTTACTAATACTGATTTTCCCCCCCTCTTATTATTGAGGACTTTTCCTGTTCCTAATTATCTTGAAAAACTAGCCCTGTTTTGTACACGGCAGATCATCATCAACACCATCACCAATTCCCAATTATTATAAATTCAGTCATACAATAAATTTAATAATTTTTGTTTAAACTAAGTGTACTTTTATACACCATGATGATTTTATGCCAAATAAAATCATCTAAAGCATGGATGAGCAACAACAGTGGAACCTGGGGCCACATTTTGTTTTTTAGAAGAGCCTGAGGACTGTACATTTGTATATATTTTTTAAAAATTTAAACTGATTAATATTTTGCTTTAATGGTACACTGTTTAATATATTCATATAAACTAATATATACAAATATCATATTTAAATATATGGTATTTTATTCATTTCTAATACTGAATATTTTCACTGACTGAATATAAGAGAATAGCACAAACACTTTCAGAGAGTGTTTACAAGCAAGCTGAGGGAACAAAGGAGACACAAGTGGAGAGGAAATGCAGTGGGGGAAAGAGGAAAGAAATTTGCAAAGAAAAGTGGCAGGAAGACTAGTACCAGAGAAATACAGAAATGGGAGGCACACCAACCATACGACATAAAGGAAGAATTATCAGGGATTACAAGAGAAACAAAAGTCCAGAAACAGGAAGGAAGGGGGATCGAAAGATACAGATACAGCACACAAATGGAGAGTAGTGAACAGAAAAAGAAAGCAGGAGTGTTTCTCTTGCTTTAGATTGTGCTGATATGTTTGCGTCATGCCGTGGCAAGCTGTAGCAAGCAGTACTAGTGCTATTTAGGCTCTGGGACCTTTTCACTTTGATGGTGGGGAAGGCTGTGACTAATGGGTCACAGGGGCCTGTGAGCCACATTTTGCCCATCACTGTTCTAGAGCAACAAAATGAATTTCAATTTATAAAGGGTGCTAACATTGATTTTTCCTCCTATTCCTACTGAAGCACTGTTCACAAAAAAAATCCTCCTGCAGCTTTCACAGTCCTTTAAAGCCAGTGTTATGGTTCACAGTGGGTTACAGGAGAAAGGGGACATGCTCAATGTTGGTGGAAGTGGCAAGACAGAGCAGATTTTGGCCTTGGATCCTGGCCATTATCTATAACTTTTTTCTTCCAAAGAAACCTATGGTAATAATTTCATTTTATTATTGCAAGGATCATGACGAAGGTTAACTGAGAAACAGTGACTACCTAGGTCTGAAACATATTTAATGTTCTCTCCCAAATTCAAGTCATGTAATAATGTTGAACAGCTAATTTGAAACAAAAACTAGAACACTACAGGCTTATCCCTTGCCATCAAAATGCTGAAATAAACTAAACTAAAAGAACTGTCCTTGATTCCCTTCACAGAAAGGGAGATTTACACCATTTTGAGGTGAAAACCAGAGATTCTATGTACTACTAATTTCTCCCATTGTTGTTGTATACCCTCAAGTCATTTCTGACTCAAGCAGATGCAAAGGAGAATCTATGACAGGGTTTTCTTGTCAAGATTCGTTCAGAGGGGGTTTCCCTTTGACTTCCTCCAAGTCTGACAGTGTGACTTGCTCAAGGTCACCCAACAGGTTTCCGTGGAGGAGCATGGATTTGAACCCTGGTCTCCAGAGTTGTAGTCCAACACTCAAACCACTACATCATGCTGGCTCCCACAGAGCAGCAATTTCCAAGAAGGAAAATACACATTGCCTAGAATTTACATAGTTTATCACAACACACATGCATGGGTTGGAAAGCTGCTGATCTAGTTATCATATTGAGGTCACTGTTAACCTGATCTTGAAGATCGCTAGTCAGTAAAGAAAAGTTCTCAATATCATTTAAAAAAAACCTAAATTAAACTGTTATTTTAAGAACTGCAGTTCATTTCACTGAACTTCCTTTTAAAAAAACACAGGTTTGAGCCCCTGCAAAATTAAACAGAGAGACATATCCCGTTGAATTTGTCTATACATCTAAAGCCAACTGAATTTGGGTGCTATGTGTTCCCATCAAGAAGCTGCTTCACAACCTACACCAGGACTGGAGAAATCCACAGTGACTTAACTCAATAAGTCATCTCGATGCTCAGCTTCATCATAGGTTTAGTCTCCCTTATCTAAAATATTTGGGAGCTGAAGTGTTTTGCACTTCAGAGTGTTTTTGAACTTTGGAATATTTGCATGTACATAACCTGTACAGTTAAAGGCAAAGATATCTTCGAGAAGGACCCAAGTCTATAATTCATTTATGTTTCATGTACACCTTATACACATAATGAATGCACATAGCATATACACATAGTGTAAGGTAGTTTTATACATATATATTTGTAGTTTTATAGATAATATTTTTAATAATTTTGTGCATGAAACAAAGTTTGTGTATGGAATCATCAGAAACCAACGGTGTTATTATTTCAGCCACACACACACACACACACACAAGTTTTGGATTTTGAAATATTTTGGATTTCAAAATTCTGGATAAGGGAGAATTTGAATATGGTACAAAACTTTGAAAAGAACTAAACAGTCAATTAAATTGCTAAGTTTAAGACATCAGTTTAAAAATGATTAAAAATACATAAACACATAAAACATATACATGTACTACATACTGCAGTGGGCCCTCGGTATCCACTGGGGTTTGCTTCCAGGAACAAAATCCATGTATGCTCAAGTCCCATTAAATACAATGGCATAATAAAATGATGCATCTCCTATATAAAACAGCAAATTGAAGGTTTGCTTTTGGAAATTTATATATTTTAAAAAATATTTCCTAGCTGTGGATCGTTCAGTCTGTGGGTAAGGGCTGACTACCTATCCTCTCCTTTCCTCCTCCACCAAAAAAAGACAGTTGTTGCACATCCCTTTACCTGTACAGTTAAAGGCAAAGTCTGTGTAATGTAGAAGTTAATTTTGGGGGCCAGGATCCCTCAAAATATGGTACCCTATTCACACAAATATGGCGGGGACGAGGGGGACAGGGTGGGAATCCAGTTCTAGTATTAATATAATTACCTATATTATATGAAGTTTGAAAGAAGAAAGTGTGACCAGAAGATTCGGTTAATCCTAGATATATCAAAAATCTAAATGAACCTACCATTAAATGTCAAGAAGCTCTAAAGATGAGCAACTGCTAGAATTATATTGCTTCTGCCAAGCAGCAAAATTGTGCCACTAAGACTTTTGTTTCTGTAGAAAAATAACCCAATCTGCTCTGACCTTTAAGAGGGAAAAAGGCTAAGGCTACCAACAGCTTTCTAACATGAAGGTTGAACAGGTCCTGCTTAAAAAAAGGTCACTGCTAGAAAGTGTAGTATTAGGAGAATCAGAGTACACACAGCCTTCCTGAAAAAAGGGGGTGGGTGGGTGGGAAGTGGGGTAGGGGTTGCCACATTTGTGTATTTAAAATAAACAGACCTGTAATCATTTGCCACAAGGCTACCATTGGCAATATAGAGCAATGTTATCCACTCGATCAACATGTATACCCAAAAATATACAAATGATCAAACCAGGGGTACCTAGGAAGAATTTCTAGCTGCACAAACAGCAATTTCTGCAACAGAGAACAGAACACAGAAAGAAATGCCTCTGTGCAAAAATATCTGTACCTAGAAATCTCCCTTCCATCACTGTCTCCTTGGTTTGCAAAACAGCTGTTCTATGCAGAGGGCTGAGTAAGTATATCTGTCTAAAAATGGAAGCAACTAAAAAAGGCACCTGCTATGAAGGGTGTGGGCAGAATCCTGCATGAGAACTGCAAAACAAGCCCCCTCTAGATATTGTTACTTGCACCAGATCTATCTATCTATCTATCTATCTATCTATCTATCTATCTATCTATCTATCCATCCATCCAAGTGGTAGCAATAAAGAAGCAGTGGATTACACTTCTAGTATGTGTACAACACAGGGTGAATGCATCAAAAATTGGTAGGTGGGGAAGAAGAGTAAGAGAGGGAAGGGGACTATTCTGGGTAATAACAGAAAAATTGAAGAGGGGAAGAATCTGTGCTTAAAATTTACCCAACAAATATAGCAAAGACAAAGAAAAATTACCAGTGTATCATCACCCCTTGGCATGAGAGATGGAAGAGGTGAAATGGGAACTGAAGAAGGAAGATAACCATTTAAATTACCAGAAAGGAAATTTTACCTTCCAGTTCTGCAGTTCAAGTGCAACTGAAGAGTCTTCAGGACAGAAATTACCTTCTTCCTATTTACATAACACTATAAACCCTATAAGATGGTTCCAGTGCACATGATAAAAACACCAATATTCACAGAGACCTTTTTTATTTCTATGCCAATGTTCAAACATATCTTTCCCCCTTCTGGTCTTTATGTGCACTATGGCGCATTACAGACTGCCCAAAAGAGGCGCCTCAGCATACAAATTGTGCGCTGCAGCTGCGCAGCAAAAGAGCGCAAAAAAGCGGCTCCTTCTTGCGGCACTGCAAACCCCCAAAGATGGCGCTATCACATCACAGCTGTGCAGCTCCGTCTAGAAACTGCGCAGCTGCGACGTGACAGATACGCGCGCCGTATGTATGGTGCTGAGCAACTGAGGCGCATGCATGACGTGCTAGGGTTGCGGGGCATGTGCATGCGCCGCCCCGAGGCAACCCTAGCACGTCGTGGACGCGCTGCAAAGGGCCTGTCTGTAACGCGCCAATGTAAACAAAAGTTTACCCACCACCTCAAATGCCAGGTGCTGCAGCCATGAGGCCATAGAGGAATTTCTTGAGAACCCCAATTTGATCATTATCAGAGAACAAGTATCATAAATTGACTGTTATTCCTCTTTAGTACTATTGCTCCATCACCCCACCCATGACTGCCTGAGGAGCAACCTGTCCCATTTCAGTTGAAAATTAGGACTCCCTTTTCTTAATCCCTTCAAATTCATCTTTTAGGCCTTGTCTACTTTGAAGCATTTCCACTCTGAGGAAGGAAGATTAAGGATTCCATACAAACTAAATGTTCACTTGAAGCAAGGGATGCAGTGCAGCAGGTGAGTTTGAAATATCACCCACCTCATTTGAGAGATCAGCAAATGCCTTATTTCACAGTTCAGACCAATCTTAACCCTTTTCTTGTAATGACTGAATAGCACCTTGAATCAAATCCACTGTGAGCAGGGATTTCCTTGTAAGGCAAGAGATCAGTGACTCTCTGCTGGCCATGAGCCTGAGTCACAAAGGCTCAGGGGTTTGTGGAGTATGGTAAGGTCTGATCCTTTCAAACAGTTAGATCTCACTTCCGTTTAAGAAAAAGGAAAAAAAAAAGAGAGAACTCCAGGTCTCATGGCTATCTCCCCTGAAGTGGTCAAAAATTCTGAACTAAGAGACCGATCTGACCTCATTTGTTCTCCTGGCCTACATGAAAAAGACATACTGGTTGTTATCAGTTCAATTTTTATAGAAGTGCTCTAGTGCTTTCATATTAGGGGAGACATTCACTGCTCTGAAGTATGAATTTAACCTTGGTCTTACATTCAATGACAAAGCTTCAAAATTTCACATACTGCTATTTTATTACTAATCCACTGGAACACCATTACCTACTTTCCAAAGGATTTCACAACATGCTTTCTATAAATGCTATGATTGACCTTCTGTTCCCCATCAGGAAAACATGCATTCAGTCCCATGTTATAATGAGAATGTTCCAGGTATTTTACAGCAGAATGAAACTACTATATGGAAAGAAAATAAAATCTTTTGTGGATGCCATGTGTCTAAGTCACTTAATCAGTTCTGAATTCACTAATGCAACACAATCCTGTAAACTAGCTCTACCTCAAATCATGCTCTTTTTTTCTTAAACTGGTCTGAGCACTTTGATTCACAGGCTCATAGGATCTTAGAGCCGAATAGGACCACGACAACCATCTAGTTTCTTTCTATTAATTAGTTTTGTTTTGACTGAAATGTGTATATGAAGTGATGGGTATGGGTAAATTACTTGGTCTTCTGCTAAGAGTAGCCATTCCACTTGCACCAGAAAGGCTGGCAGGATAATGACCTGCTGTGCAACCCTGGCTGAAGGTTCCTCGAGGGGTACCAAGAAGATGTTGCAACATCATCTCTGCTGCCACCTTTTCCATCCTGAACAGAGCCAGAAGACGGAATGGATGGACAAAACTGGTTAGAGATATGTATGGCAACTCTGGCCAGTACTGCAAAAGTGATCATGATCTCACTGATCTTCTCCTCCATCCCCAGCCCTTTTCTAGGAAACAGATTACCTTCCACATGTGTGTAAGCCAATGCCAACATCACTTTCTACCTTAACTAACATGAGGGAAGGGGATCGTGACCCTTAAAATGGGTTCATTCCTCCACCACTCAAAAAGAATCCACCTCATAGCAAGCACTCTGTTATCCCAAAGATACTTAGGATGCTGGGCTTTCCCTTTCCCAGTTATTTTAGGCAGAGTGCTGAATTTTTCTACTATGCAAGCCAATGGACACAGCAATGTGCATGCCATATGAGATGTGATGAAAATTGTGATTCTGTACATATCTTTCCAGAAGGTCAATGGAACTTCTTCTTAGGTAAGTGCATAGACAACTGCAACCTTAATCATAGTAAAGGCAACTGCATAAAATCCTTAAGAATTGGTACAGATTTCTTAAAGTTTCAAAATGTTCATATGATTTGCTTTGTATGGCTGTTGAGCTCTACAACAGTGGTTCCCAACCTTCCTAATGCCGTGACCCTTTAATACAGTTCCTCATGTTGTGGTGACCCAAAACCATGAAATTATTTTCGTTGCTACTTCATAACTGTAATTAAATAGGTGTTTTCCAATGGTCTTAGGCGACCCCCATGAAAGGGTCATTCGACCCCCAAAGGGGTCCCAACCCAGAGGTTGGGAACCACTGCTCTACAATGAAGGTTGGCTTCTGGTCTATTTTAACTATGTATTTGATGTGTTTTTAAACACTGTTTTTGATGTTTTTATACTGTGTATGTCACCTAGGCAGTCCTAGTGGGCTAAGAAGCCATAAACAAATACTGTTTGCCTTTTGGATCCACTGGGTTTTGGTTCTGAGACTCCTTGAAGAAATGAAATAGGTGAATAATCACATCACATATTAAATGGCAGCAATGTGAATGTGTAAGCTTCAGTGTGACTGCATTCACATCACTACCATTTAATAATATGGGGCATGATGATCCACAAATGATCAAATTCACAGATGTGAAGTCTACAGCTCTGAAGGGCCAACTGTATATTAAACTGCCTCTTCTTACCACGTTCCAATTTTTTAAAAAAATCTATTTTATAGAAGCAAAGTCCAAAAGGAACAAGCAAATTGCTTCTAACAGCTTGCATAGGCCTTGGATATGAATGAGGAACAACAAAATATGATTTCCATGCTCAACTGAAAGAAAGATGGCAAAGGATACTGTGCCTGTTGCTGGCAATGAACTTAGGCAAGGAAAGAAACAATAAATGACACCAAACTAGAAGAAAACACAGCCATAAGTTACAGTATAAAGCCATGGGTGTGTTTTCACCAATGGGGTTCTGTATTGTTTCTCTGCAACTTAGAAACATCAGTTTACAAGGCAAGCCATAGAGGGAAGGAAGTATTCTGATTCTGACAAACCACAAGCGCTTGCCCCATCCCGCCTGTTCAGCAGAGGTAAAAAGTGACAGCTGTCCATGGCTTAGGCTGTGGGAGAGGAGTGCAGACAATACCAAACCATGTAGTGGACTGACCCAGTGCAGAGAGGCCTTATGAAAACCCACTCCATTAAAGTGAGGATCAGAGAGTAGCCTGATGCATCAGATACATGCAGAAAACACAGGAATATCTGTAAAGCATGTGTGAGAGAGCGAGCAGTGGACATACAAGCAGAGTTCTTGAAAGAATCCTAAAAAGCAGGAATAAGCAAAGTGTGGCCCTTCAAATGTTGGAGTGTAACTTTCCATAGCCCTTGCTAAGATAACCAAATGTTGGAGGAGGATGGTAACAGCCTAGCAATGTCTAGAGGACCAAACAATTTCCACCCTGGTTGTAAAGCCTCATAATGCTGTCTTTGCTAAGCTCCTTCACAGCTGACTGAAAACACTAGAAATCCAAGCCAAACTTCATTGCTAAGCAATGGAAATGGGTGTCTTGTGATACACTTTAGTTCAAGTGTGGTATATCTCCACTGGGAATTAGAGAAGTAACTGTCCACTGCACGCATTTTCCTTGTGTAAAACCAAATGCTGATCACTGCAAGCAACACTACCATTTTGAGACTGGTACTCTTGCAGACTGCTACAATCTCAGAAAAAGTGATCTCAGATGATCACCATCTTTGTAAATCCAAAAACTGGTTGATGTTAGGAGAAATATTGTTCTCTTTCTGGTATGCAGAAGATTTCTTTTATAATGAAACAGGCTGTTTCTAGCTATGAGCCAGTGTCACTGGGCCACCAGCCAAGACTGAAGCACTGTTACACTTGAGGTGCCAGTTTTCCATTATTTGCCGCCATTATTGTTACTTGATGAGAAATCTCTCGCCAGTATCTGAAGCAAAGTAGAAAAAAATGGAACTGCTATGAGTTAAATGAGATTGCTACAGTGTGCTGAAGTTTTAAAGGTTACTGTATACAATTTGTGAAGTGTGTGACATTTTTATATTCTCACAGAGGGTTAATTAACAGGATTAGTAATTTTTTGTCTTCAGTCACTGCAGCCCTATGCTATGGGTTCCAGAAAGCCATTTATTCTTTAGGTAGTTAGGTGATGGATTTTGCTTTTTAATTATACACTTTTATCATAATGGGAAATTTATCTGACTATATCAATTTATTCATAAGCAGAAATAACCTTATGGCTTCATGTATTCATGTATGCTGTAAATATCATTCTTCAACAGGTTACAGGTAAATTCAGTAGATAGTATCTAGTTCATTCTTTTAAAAAAATTACAGCATTAAGGGATATATGGGTATAACATATATTATCAGCAGATAAAAAAGACCTTCCACAGTCCTTACTGAGTTGATTTTATTTAAGACAGGCTCAGCTGTTCAGAATCTAGAGTCTTTTAAATATGCAGATATTAAAAGGTTTTGGAAACAGTCATATGTTCTTCCAAGCTCTGCTAGTTATTCTTTATGTAATCTTCTTTAGATAACAGAGATTTAGCATATAAAAAAGAATCATCATTCCACAGTGTAGGTGTAAAAATCTAGCAAGCCTGAAAAAATGTACTTGAAACGTAATATGAATAGCTTTTTAATGGTTTCCTCTTTCTTCCCCAAACTCCTTGCACCAGAAGGTATTTACTGGCCAAAGTAAGGGAAGATCCCACTGGTTCTTCTCCCTTACGAGCATGGCTGCCTCACATGCATGCTTTGTTTGTGTAATCACCTTCACAGTCAATTCCTTCTGGAGACACAGGTGATCATCATCAGCAACATAAGCAACACCTCAAGACAAAATATAAGCCTGTGACTCTTATGGTCGTATTATTTCCCCTTCTCCTGTATCTTTAATACCTCTGCCTGATGAAGAAGCCAGTGGAGCTTTAAAATCTTGCATGATGTATTTCGTGCATTTTAGATGGCCCAATAGAAGTATCACCGTTTTGTAGATTTTGAAGTTTGTTAACATCAATACTGCACTTTGGTTTTCTGTTTAGCTTTCCCTAGCTTGCTTCTCAAGCCAATGTCTTTCTAGCTCGCTCTGATTCTGCAAGGTAAGCAACAAACCACAACAGCCTTCCACATGATCAGAGAAGTACCCACATAATCCCCAAATGCTCATTATCACAGCTGTGACAATATGGAATCTGGAAGAAAGCATAGTTCATAGTAACCGACTCAGTAATAAAATCCAAGGTACTGTGAATGATAGTTGCAACTCTGCTAGGAATGTGGATGACAGGAAATGTCACCGCACACATACAACTGGTCCTCTGTATCCACAGATTTTGCATCCATGGATTCCACCATACACTGCTTGAAAATAGTCCCTCCAAAATAATTCTAAAGACTTAAGCATCTATGGATTTTGGTATCCATGGGGTGTCCTAGAACCAAACACAGTGAATACCAAGGGTCTACTCTCTCTCTCTCTCTCTCTCTCTCTCTCTCTCTCTCTCTCTCTCTCTCTGTGTGTGTGTGTGTGTGTAAAATCAATAGAATCTGCATTACTTGCAGTTGTATTAATGTTGTCATTCAACTTCTTAACAAGGCCAATATTACAAATCTACTCATTCTTTCCTCATTTGGGATTATGGTAGCAACATTAAGATAACTAATGAGATCATGTGAGTGCTTACTCTTATGCTCATTATCACATGAAAACATATTCAGACCAAATTCTACTCACAAAGGTAGCAAAGTCAAATATGTGACATACTCCATAAATGTGCAGGTTCCATAGACTGCAAGGTTATGTGACAGTAAGTGTACAGTTGCACTCTTTTCTCTAGCAATGAACACGAAAGTACAGTAGAAGAATTACAGTGTTTCTTAGCTCAAATGTTGGTTTACAGGGAAGAATGGAAGTATTCTCAGGATCACTCAAAAGAAATACAGTTCTTTAATCCTTTGTCAACCATAACACAAGTCCTCCAACAGTTTCTTTCTTATTTGTCTCCTCCCATGTTTCACTGGCTAGCCAGCCGCAGCTGAATTCCCTAAGAGAAGCTTTTCCTACCCAGGAACCTTCTTTTGCTGTTCTCTCTACAATGCAGAGTAACAAGGACATCCTGAACTATTTTTCAGAATGAACAGTTATGATGGAAGCCTCTGTTTAAAGAGTACTTTGACTGTTTCAGTTTGAATAGCAGTATGCATTAAGGGTTGGTCCTGAACTGGAGGTTAAGTTTGTGGGTAGAAGAGCCTCTAGGTATCTAAGTCTACAATAATGTAAAATTACTGCCACTACTATGGGCTAAAGTGTTAAAAGTAGATCACTATATAGAGTAGACCAAATGAAATGAATGAGACTTCATTTTCATTTCATTGTGATTAGCAATTAATTTAAGTCTCACTGATTTAAATTGGTGTACTCTAGGTAGGACTGGATTTAGCCCCATATATTGTATCTCTACCGTGTGTTTGAGAAAGCATATATTAAAAATTCTAAGTAATTTTTCTTTTCTTAAATTAACTGCATGTTAGCTTTGGTAATGGACTACACTGAAAAAAAAATCCAGTTTCACGAGCAACTCAGTATTTTAAAAAATACCCACTATAATATATAAACTATTCATGCATAAGATTAAAAGAAGTTTCATGCCAGAGGATACTATCATCCTTCTGGAATTATTCTTCAGTCTGCAATCATAGGCATCTCAACTTATAGAGAAGTTCTGAAAAACTGAAAGAGACTGTCAATGCCCATTTACTTAAATTAAAACAAACTTACCTTTGGCACAACTCAAGATCCAGACAATGAAAGTTAAGTCTTGACCAAAATTATGCTTCCAAGATTCTGAAACAAAGAGAAATACTTTCAATGAAAAACGTAAAGATGACCCCCCAAAAATTAATCATACTGGCTTTTTAGCATGTTTTAATGTTTTGATTTTAAATTAATATAAACTAGAATGTACACACAATCTTAATATTTACAGAAATAAAGAAAGAACTAAGAGGTTAAAGTGACTTTAATTCATGCAATGTTATTTGCTAATCAATTTGAAATATATAGTTTAAAAAGAAGTGAATTTAAAACATGAGTAGCACAATACGATATTCATCTACTCAAAAGTAAACCCCCATTGTTTTTTGAGGTTTTGCTTATATTTGTGTTTTGTTTTTTCTTTTGTTTGTTGTTGTTTTGTATGTTCACTAATATTGTGATTGTTAAATAAGTGTTTTGTTAATGCACCAATAAAATTTATTATAAAAAAAGTAAACCCCCATCAATTACATCCTTAATTGACAAACTGTGGGCTACAAATGATTCCCAAACTCTGGTCCTCCTGGTATTTTGGGCTTCAGCTCCCAGAAGCCTCAGGCATGTTGACCAATGGTCTGGGATTCTGGGAGTTGAAGTCTAAAACATCTGGAAGGCCAGAGTCTTGAGGATCACTGGGCTAAACTAAGCATTCTGTGGAGCTCATAGTCGAACTGTTCTCCCTTCAACTTTTCGTATGTCCAAAACCTTTTTCCGGGGCATTTTCCAGTTTACATATCTGCGATAAGCATGAGGAGGGGGTACTCAGAACAATCATACTCCAAGTTTCATTGGGTTCTGTTGTTCTGCCAGCAGAACACCACCAGTGAATATTCTCCTATAACTTTTGCCTTTTCTTTCTGTTGTTTCAAACTGTTGCTTTTAAACAAACTGAATATAAATAACAAATGGGTAACCATGCCTGAGAGATTCTTGAATTGTCCACAGGATGTTGCAAGGATCAAGTCCAAGTGACTCACAGATCTCTCTGTACACTTCCAAATCTATGAAACAGATGCAAATGTGACCTGAAGATGTGTAGTCTCTTTTTGTGGGGCCAAAAACACATTTCCCCATTTCAGAGCAAATAGCAATAGCAATTACATTTCTATATCTGTAAGCAATTGCCCCATCAAGCTGGGTACTCATTTTATCAACCTACAAAAGGATGGAAGACTGAATCAACCCTGGAGCCCTGGGTTCAAACTCACAACTTGTGGCTGCAGTACCCGCTATTGACCACTGTGCCACTGTGGGATGATCCCCTCTTCACTCTAGATCTAATCCAGTTTTTTGAAAAAACAAAAATCCTGCTTGTCTCTTTTGGAGCTCTAACTCATTATGTCATTCAGCCTGTTTGTACTGGTTCACCCAACTGGCTGTTAAATTTTTTTGTTGGGTTCACCAACAACTGGGTTCACCCTCTAACTGGTGCATGTTTTGAGTCATTCCCAGCTGACTTCTCTAGCAACAACAGCAGCAGACCCAAAAGCTTGCCCAACCAGCCCCAGTTTTGGGTTGTCAAGGACAGCTAAGGAAGAGGAGAAACAGGAATCAATCGCCACTTCACAGGCTGCCCCAAATGGGGAAAGAAAAGTAGGTGAGAAAGGAGGGAGAGGGAGGGTGGACAAAGAAGGAAGGGGTTGGTCATTCAAAGAGTGCCCAACCAAGATCCCTCCCCTCCCCACTGATGCAGGCAAATGTGCATCTACATGCATTACTCCAATGATGATTCACTCACCCAACTGAAATGTTTTGGATAATATGCACACATTTTGGCAAAAAATATATACTGTATAAACAGAATCAGTTGTTAATTATCAAAGACACAACTGGCTCTAATACTGAGAAACTGAGGCGGGATATAAACCGCCATTTAGTACGTATTCTATACATACTAGGGTTAGGAAGGGGCGGTGCTTCTGCACCCCCCTAACCCTAGTACGTATAGAATACGTACAACATGGCGGCGCCCCTTCCACATGGGGGCCGCCATGTTTACGTACTGGACGCATAGCGTCCAGACGTGTCACGCCGCCTATGACGTCGCGAATGCGCCAGCGGCGCCTCGCGGTGTCATAAAGGCACCGCAAAAAGAAGCTCCAAAATGGAGCTTCTTTTTGCTCCGCGGGGGAGCCGCGCGGATTGGCTGCTGCGGCTCCCGCGCGGAGCAAATGGCGCCGGCGGGAGACCGCCTCAAAGTGGCAGCCTGTTTCCCGCCTGAGTTTTTTTTAAAATGTAAGGGTTTGTTCAATAATATGATGTAATATTTTGAACAAAGAGCTAGCTGCAGACACACAGATAACTTCATTTATGCACACCCTTAAATGACCAAGGAGGTCTCTCCTCTAGAATGCTTGTTCAGACTGAACTACACAGCAAGGTATTCAGAAACAGTGTTTTTGACCTTTTGAGATTACCCCATTTTTGAGTGTATGCAATGGTGTTTACTCATATGCCTCTCATCACTCCCCCCCCCCCCCAAAAGCCGCCTCTTCACCCCACAAATGGCCCCAAAAACAACATTTTATTACATCATGGTCTTCCCTTAGTTGAAAGCATTTCCAATCATACAGGTCAGGATATCTGATTTTTGCTGGCTGCGCTATTCATTTAAATCTCCCCCCCTCACCTCAGTCTTCCTCCTGTGAAAATCAGCTGCCTATATTCCACAAGTAAAAATGACTTACACTAAAACAGATGACACCATGAAATTAATGGCTGCAATCTATTAATTTCAAGTAAGCACCATCATCATCAGCTGGCAAAAGCCATTACCATTAACCTTAGCCATTTCCTACTGAAAGGTCAACTACATCTCAGTTACAATTGCAAAGTGGGGGGAAAACCATTTCTTCAAGTTGCTCTTTACCTCAAACTTTGCATAGCATCACCATCTGTCAAGAAAGTTCATAGTACAACCTTTGTTCACTAGTGTTGACTGAAGTTTTTAATTTACAAGCATCAGATTGCAATGGACCCACTGGAACCATGGGCTCCAGATCCCTGATTCCGAGCTACCATGAATCATCACACCCATATTATTAAATGGGGGCAACATGATCATACATGGTTCAGCATATCTGTGTTCATGTCACTGTCATATAATAACATGGAGTGTGTTGATCCAGTATAGTACTGTAATAATATTAATCATACCCAATACATTTTCTATATGCATGCTGTCAGCTTTAACTTTTTAAAATGTAATGCTTCTTAAAATCATTCCAAGATCATATGTTGACTTATACCCCAGTATTTCAGCTATGCCGTGCCAGCATTTCTGCCAGATTATTGCTCGCACTGGATATTCCCAACAGTGGAAGCATCTAATGGTAGGCTTCTGCTAATGGAATATTTAAAACACCAGCAAAACCCAGCAGGAGCAAGCTACAGCCCCCATGCATCCCTAAAGCCTGGTCTGGGAGGCTGTGACTAGGAAGGAAGAAAGTTCTGGAAACTCTGCCAACACACTCAATTTAGTTCAGAGGCATTTAAAATCGAAACTATATTGACACTATACACACAACTAACCCATATCACAGAAAATGGATAAAATCCTATTGCATCATTAAGGCAATTAGGAAAATCCACTACATTTTGCCACACTCCTACCAGGCATTTAAGAGAGAATAGGCATCTCTAACATTTCTACATCTTGAAAAACAACCAAGCACTAAACAAGAATCACTTCCTGGATGATCTGTTTAATTGGGGGACAGTTGGGGGCGGGGGCTGATTTTGAGAAAATGGGTTTTATGATGCAATTTGCAACTTACTTCTTTTATTAAATCACCAATTAGTGGCATTCACATCAATCTGCTCATCCGGAGAAACATTGATTAAATTTTTTAGGAAGAACAGAGGTGTGCAACCTTTTCCCTTCTGTCTGCATCATTTTACTTCCAATATGAGAATCAGTGCAGTGACTTCGGGAAGTCAATCAATGTGCTACAGCAAGTCATATATAGTTGCGAAATGTACTAAAGGAAAAAAGAAAGTATGTTAACATTCTGGAAAAATTACACAAAATGCACACAAACTATGACACTAATAAATGTGGAAAGTACTGTAGCAGTTAAAGATGAGACATTACTCTGATGAAAAGGGAAGAAAAAGGAGGGAAATGGTGACAGGAAGAATTCGGCAGGTCATTTGAGATAAGTGGTGGTGCAGTGGGTGCGAACCACACCGGGTGACACTTGAGAGGCAGGGCAATACCCAGTTAGGCTCTCCACCCACTGTGGGGATGTATGCAGTGATGCTGCCAGTGCCAGCCCCTTTTCTGCTGCCCTGGCTGTCTCGTCACATGCACCTGCCCCTCCCCACCTCCCTGACTACCTAGGCTAGCTTGCTCAAGCTAGCCAAGGCACTGGGGAAAGAGGAAGGAGCTTCTATGTGCCTGCTACCCTTCCCCAATGCCTGGGCTACTTCCACAAGCAGCTGAGAGGGGGTAGGGCAGGGCAGGGCAGGCCACGTCCACCCCAGCACTTCCATTGGGTGACACCAACACTAGGAACGCCACTGTTGGAGATTGATTTATTTTAGCATGACCTTTTGATAGTATCAGTCTCACGGGTGTTGCCAGTTTATTCTCTCAAGAACCTTTTTTTATTCACAGGCCAATGCTGACACAGTCTAACAGGACTATCTCTTTGAGAACACCACTGTGATAAAAGGTCAGCTTTAAAATTACAAGTTCCTTTCAACATCTGCATTATCTCTTCAATCATACTAGTTTCCATGAAGTGGGGGAGGGGGGACAACAGAGTCATATTCAAGTGGAAGGATAAAGACAGTAGGTTGTGTTTAACTTTTGTTATTGTGCTAATGAAATGACCTTTTGAGTAACCAGAAACACTCTATCAGCAGAAAAGAGGGGAAAGAGGTTTGTCTATTTGTACTTATTTGCAATTCACACTATCCTACTTTGCAGCTCTGGAGCTGATCTAAAAGGAAAAAACAGAAGCTGAAGAGGTAATGGGAAATCACCAAAAACTACGTCCCCCAGTATAAGTAGTGGAAATCTCTAATGGCACAGAAAGTGTTGCATCAATAGAATGATACCAATTGGATACAAAAGTGCTACTAAGCCTTATGCATGATCCAAATGAAATAAAAACATCTAAAATCTAAAAGCAGCAGCTTTCCAAAGCAGAGGTGTGCATGGGTACCCCAAGATAGTGTCTGGCATGCAGGTTTAATCTCAGCTGTTCACATTTTAAATATCATACCAAACATCTATTGAAAGATAGTCAACCCTCCGTATTTCTAGGTTCAACCATCCATGGCTTGAAATACAGTATATGTTTTTTTTAAAAAAAAAAACATTCCAAAAAGCAAAGCTTGATGTTGCCATTTTATATAAGTGACTATATTTTACTATGCCACTGTATTTAATGGGACCTAAGCATCCATGGATTTTGATACCCACAAGAGTCCTGGAATCAAACCCCAGTGGATACCAAGGGCCCACTGTACAACTGACTCATAAAAGGAAATGCTTTTCTCCTTGTTATCCATAAATGATTGGGTTGAGGTAAAAAATCAGCCCTGCAAAGGTTTAAGCTTGAATGGGTTTAGCTTTGCAAACATAAGAACAATTGAAGAGAACTTGTCATGAAGAGCATTAAGCAAGTTTAACAGCATGCTATTTTCCTAATTCATTCAACAATATCTGCCCATCTAGCAAACCCTAAAAAAATAAAATTAG
Organism: Sceloporus undulatus; assembly: GCF_019175285.1. NCBI lineage: Eukaryota > Metazoa > Chordata > Lepidosauria > Squamata > Phrynosomatidae > Sceloporus > Sceloporus undulatus. The sequence goes on along the minus strand of NC_056524.1, from coordinate 104,283,477 downwards.
GCATACTAGTATTCTTGACTACAGCAAAATTGACTCGTGGATTGACCAAAAAGAAAGCTTTCTTCTCTGGACTCCAGTAACTCCCTCCTTTTCAAAGTTCATCTTTATTGTATTTTGCATTTTTATTTTACTAGACTTGTGTCAAAGACTGATGACAGAACATAGTAAATCCCCAAACAATATTCTGCTAGAGATTTGCTATAGCGTCTGTCTCATCTGTCAATCTAATGGCATCTTTAAAGCTATTTGAATACAATATTTGAGCACAAATCCAATCATGTCATTTCTGTTTCAGAACTCTGAGAATGTCCTATAGGATTAGATGTGGAAATCATACTAAAATATGGATTAACTCCATAAATAGTCCTGACACTTGAACACAAACAATGCTACATCTTGATTTTGAACATGTAAGGAAAAGGACACATTTTGGAAACTATCTACTAAAAACAAGCCTAAGTAGTGTTCAATTCTGTTGTTGGTACAAACTTCATGCATTTGTAATAAGATAAAAATCAATCTTCCTGTAATTAATTTTTATTTTAATATGCATACACATTCAAACATAAATAAATGTCACTCTAAATAAATAAAACCTTCAGCTATCAAAACAGAATTAATAATATTTACTTACAAAACAGAAAAGTTCTTCTGAACACTAAATTGAATCCAGATTAAGTCATCCTTGAAGTAGACCCACTGAAATCAATGGGACTTCAGTGAGAGCAAGTTAGTGATTTGTTAGGTATAACTAAATAAAATACAGAGCTAGTGTAATGTAGTGGTTTGAGTGTTGGACTAAGACTCTGGAGATCAGGGTTCAATCTCCTACTCTAGCATAAAAATCCACTGGGTGACTTGAGTAAATCACACTCTCTCAGGCTCACAGGATGGTGATGACTAACCCCCTCTGAGGAAACATGTGAAGAAAACCCTGTGATAGAGTTGCTATGAGTAAAAAATGACTTCAAGGCACACAATAACAACAACAAATGTCTTTTTGAACCCTACTGCTGGTCCCAACTATCAGTTTCTTAAATGATGAATTAACATATATGTAAATCCCATTGATTCAATGAATCTAGTCAGGTTAAAACTACCAATAACACTAAGGCCATAAAGTTTTTGAGATTACTTTCAATATACCTATTCTTCAATTACACACATTCCTGAGATGATATCATCATTTTGTAGATATTTCCATGCCTAAATTGCACTATTTACTAGATGTGAGCACTTGAAACTGTTGAAAAGGGTATAATTTTAACTCATTATGCTCTTGATTGACCTCTCCACGCAGCAATATATGGAACAATAGCTGTTTTGCACATATTGTTTTAACAGTCTATTCAATTAATACATGAAGTTTTCCATCAAGAAAATCCTTACTCTGGGAGCTTTCTATCAAATATATAAGAAGAATGCCTTTGCCTGGGAATATATTTTATTCCTTCTACCTGCTCTTGTTTACTTTGTTTATGTGGAACTAGGCATCAGCTGTGTCTTTTAAATGTTGCATTAATATAAGATAATGTAGATACTGCTAGCCCTTTGTTGAAGTTTTTCTTCCAATTAATTTCTGTAGATAATGCAACTGTCATTCTCATTTTAAAGCTCTACTACATCACAGAAATCCTAAGGAAGTACACTTTAATAAAATTATACTGTATGTCCAGGATTTCTTTTATTTAACATGTCTATAAATTTAACTTTTCATATGTCATCTGGAGTCCCAGTACTTCTGATGTTCTAAGCCTATAAAGTCTATGTTATTTCCTAGACTGCTTGTGTTATAAAACTTTTATAGAGGGTACTGAAATAAAAGTAAAGTTATTTCATTATGATCACACATTTCATTCCCAACTTTTAAAAAATCTTATTTCTTGTTTACTTGCATTCTCTCCTGACTGTCCAAAAATTTGTGGATCTTGAAAAATCCTGGATTACAGGACCATGTACATCATAGAAAGCTTTTGTTTGCATTAAAGACCAACAGTGAAGCACTAAAGACCATGAAAATGTAAGAGGAAATGATTACTTGAAATCGTTCCTTATCTAAAGAACATGTCTCAACCAACACAGTAAACAAACAAACCAAACCACAAGTCTTTAAACATTAAGACTCAAATTAAGGAATGATTCACAAAATTTCCACACAGTTCAAAGTCATAGTTGCTATGCAGTTCATCATTTTTGAGAAACATAACTCTTAGCAAGTCAAAACTAAGCAGGGAGATTCCTGAAGAAATGGTATATTCTGTCAACTGAAATCTTTGGGCCTCAGTTGAGGTAGCAACATTAAACAACAAGCAAAATGTAAACAGTTCACAAGCAAGGCCAAATTAAATAGTGATGCCAATTTGAAATAGAATAAAACTATTCTACTCCTATGTCATGATTATAAGGTCGTATCACCATGTTGTTGTTGTTGTTGTTGTGTGCCTTCAAGGCATTTCCGATTTATGGCACCATATCACTTGGTTCTCTTGGCAAGATTTCTTCAGAAGAGGTTTGCCATTGCTTTCCCCTGATGCTGAGAGCATGTGACTTATGTAAGGTTACCAAGTAGGTTTCATGGCTGAGTTGGAAATCAAATTCTGGTCTCGAGTCATAGTCCAACACTAAAACTACTATGCCATGCTGGTTCAATATTGGTGATAACTATAATGCTCTGTAGGACAGAAGTGGGCAACCTATGAGAGTTCAGGGGCCACTGTTGGTCTTCCCAGACCTCAGTGGGCTACTCCCTCCACATTTCAAAATGTCAAATTGTGTTTCCCAAAAGCCGTGTAAATGTAAACTCTCTCCTTGTCCTGTTTTAGGTAAGAAAAAAAATTAAAAGCAAGAGTTGAGGTCTCTTCCAACACTATGATTCTAGGATTTAAAAGATGGTTATTTCTTGATTCTTTCTTTTTTTTAAAAAAAATTACACAGGAAGACATACAATATCAAATCATAAGTATTCAGAAAATGTTCCCTTCCAAGAGAGCTTACATTTCAGACATCTTCCTGTTGATCCTACCTTCAGATGTTGGGTTATGGAGCTACACTCATTAAACACTTTTCCCCAGTCAAGTTTAGCTTGCACAGACAACTTTATTCTCTGAGACGTATGAACACGTGATTTTCCTTCCTCTGACCTCAATTCCATTTTAAAAAGATACATGTAATTCTGGCACTGATCCCTGTAATGCACTGGCATTAGAAGAGCTTGATGCCACTGGTTGCAGATATTGCTCTATAGTAATATAAAAATGGTGTGAATCTAAAGAACAACATTAGTAGTGCCATTTGGACTACTTCTATTCCTTTAAATCCGTGGTTCTCAAACTTTGGTCCTCTAGATTTTTGAGATTTCAACTCCTAGAATTCCTGAACAATGAGCATACTGACTGGGACTTCTGGGAATTGAAGTCCAAAACATCTGGAGGCCCAAAGATTGGGAACCACTGCTTTAAATAATAGGCACTTCTTGAAAAGAATATTTTGTGGCAGAATGCAGTGAGAAAGCCAGCTTGGTAGTGGCTTAAGCACTATGACTTTGGAGACCAGGGGTCAAATTCCCAATTCTTCATGGAAACCCACTGGGTGACATTGACAAGTCACACTCAAAGTAAGGCAAAGGCAAAGCTCATCTCAGAACAAATCTTGCTAAGGAAACCCAGTGATATGGCCTTATGGTTACCAAAGCTCAAAGCACACAGCAACAAAGACTGCAGTGATTACAGGAGAGACGAATTGGTCATACAACCAAACAAAATTTAGATGCAAGCTCTTAGCATCACCAATGCAACAGTTACCAACTTTGAGTTTCAGAAGCTGCTGAACTGCAACACTCAGAATCCTTGACCACTGGCTCTGCTGATTTACAATCCAGGGAATTAAATTCAACCTTTGGGGCAAAGAACACTGGCCATTTATGATCTTGCACAAATACAGTAAAAATGGAAAGCATCTCATTCAACAGAGATACACAGTGAGTGTAACAGAAATACAAATGAAAATGGTAGGAGGAAAACTGTTCTTATTAATTTTCCCAAGTAATATAGTAAGGATTTAATAATACTGTCTCCAACTGTTATAAGAATATAGTAATAACTCTCTCATATAATTCCACCAATTGCAGTAGACACAATGACAGTTCAGCATCAATGTACAATGGAACATAATTTATTTGCCTGATGTGATCAAGGGGAGAAACAGTTTTGAAGCAAATGGGCAGTGTTCATTCAAAATAAGACATTAATTTGGGGAGGAGGGGAAGAAAACTGAATGCCTCTTACTGCTTTGATTAGCATAACAGCTATCTTAATCCTTCACTGGGAAAATATATTTAACTATGGAAGTCTCAAATAATCATGCATTTGAATTTACTGTGTTGCTTCAAAAGAAAATACAAAACAAAGATAAAGCCAACAAGGAAAACTAGACTGCTGCTATGTTTTAAGGGATAATCTCCTTCTTTCCATTTGAGAAAATATACACCAAGAAAAAAAGCCTCTTTTTACCACTACTATGCATTACTGCAGCACATTTCTCAACACCTATGACAGAACACTCAAGCACTATTGCTGAAACTTAACTCTACCACACCCTCCTCCTTCCCATCCCACAGCCAAACAATCAACAGGATATTAAAAACCTCAGGAAAATAATCATTTGAATAAAAAGCAGTTCATAAATCATCATCTGAATATACAAACACAGTGACACTCTGAGATTAATTTTCTGTATGATGATTAAAAACCATATGGAATGAAATCTAATCTGACTTTAAAATACATATACCATATTTTCCGGCGTATAAGAACACCCCCAACTTTTCAAGTTAAAATATAGAGTTTGGGATATACTCACCGTATAAGACAACCTCCTCTTCATACCAAATAAAATTAAAAAGCGGCTACGTGCGCCGATTCCCCAGGCCTCTACTGAGGCCTGCAAACCCTGCCTTGCATGCAGGCAGCGCCCTGGCCTAATATAGGCCGAATTAAGGGGGTTTGGCACCCATACACGCCGCCTTTAAGGAGCCTCCGGAGGCCTGGAAGATAGGGGAGATCAGCGACGAATGTGCCAGGCCATGGAGCAGGGCGGGTGTGCACGCCGGGCTGCGAGGCTCTCTTTCGCCCTCTGTGCCTGGGCTTAACCGGGCGTATAAGACCACCCCCGACTTTTGACGCAATTGTAGAGTGTTAAAAAGTTGTCTTATACGCCGGAAAATACGGTACATTTTAGGTATTTAATGATCCCAACATTTTTGAACACACACACATTTTGCTTTGGCATGTGATAATATCAAATTGCTGACAGACTCTAAGGGTCTTGTACATATAGAAAAACACTGAAAGACAGACAGCTTTATTGCTAGAAAACTCCAACATTTGTTTGTTCTAATAAGGACCAGTATGGTTAGTTCTGTAAGTGAAGTCCCTTGTCACCTTCTCCTTCCTCTGTACTGGCTTGTTACACAATACACGTGACACGATGTAATGAAGTTACAAGTCTCCCTCCTTTGATCTATTTTGTTATTTGTTTGGGAGAGGAAATTTGGAAAGAGATGACATCATAGCATATATTGCGTTGGCCTAGTCAGAGCACTCCCACTCAGCACTCTATTATTGTTTATTGGTAACATAACAACTACCTTGGACACTGATGAATCGGGATGTACCAATTTTCCTAATTCTCTTTTTCATGTTCAAACTGCATGCCTGTTCTACAAGGGAGGGAGATGAACTTCAATATGAATTCATATGTATTAAGTATGAGACCTCAGAGCAAAAGATGAGATACATTTTCCAAATTCCACTGCCTATTTCAATTTCAAAGCCCCTTGGGGAGCAGGTGCACCTAGGTAGTGCACTGTGGAGCATCCAAGCCTTACCAGGTTCACCCAGTAGCATCTTCAGTTTTAAAAAAGAATAAGGGTAGCAGATAAAATAAAGGGATTCTGCTGTACATCCTGGAGAATTACTACCAGTATTGGTCTATATGGATAGTCTGACCTGGTGTAAAGCAGCATAGTCACCCCACTCTTCATTCCTTGGAAATGGGTACATCAGCTTTGATTAAAACAATGCTGGATTGGAGATCTGGAACATGAGTTTACAACATAATTATCCCTTTTGAAACTCTCACAACATTTAGTCCACTCATTTCTTCCAGCACTGTACACTGAAGGTACTGGGATTGGAGGAAGAGTAGAGAGAAGAGCAAACTTAGTTTGCACTAACACACTGCTGAACAACACCACAAAAGGATATGTTGAGAAATCATATTTGCACATTTGTCAATAATACACATTCTATTGCTGAGGAAAGATATGCTGGGTATGGTAAAACTCAAAACAGTCAAATTTAAAAAGCTGAGACAATGATTAACCATCATCATTTAAACTACTGTATTCTGAGAACAGGTCTTCCATTTTACATCCAAGTAAAACCCAAGCCTGGATCATAACCAACTGAAATGAGTTGTTTACTGATGTACGGCCATTTTGATCATTAGATAGACTTGCTGAATATTTAGATTTTATTACAGGTTATTTAAAATGTTTGGGACCAGAAGTATTTCAGATTTTTTTCAGATTCTGGAGTATTTGCAAATATAGAATGAGACATCCTGGAGATGGGACCCAAGTCTAAACGTCACCTTCATTTATGTTTCATATGTACCTTATACACATACCCTATAGGTAAAGCTATACAATATTTTAACACTTTTGTGCATGAAACATGGTCTGTGTACACTGAACCATCAGAAAGCAAAGGTGTCACCTATCTCAGCATCTCATGAAAAAAAGTTTTGTGTTTTGGAGCATTTCAAATAAGGGAAACTCAACCTGTAATGATTTTTTATGATATCCATGAGTTTCTCTGAATGCTAAGTTATCAAAAATAAAATATAATTTACAAAGATATAATTTCCGTATCAAATATATCTTGACAGCAGTTTATAATTACAAACAGGCCCTAAAATTATAAATACCAAACAATCTTAAAATATTCACCCTTCCCCAGATTAAAAAAGAAACACCTAGATTTTGTAATCTTGCTAGTCCTGAAAGAATAAGAACTAATTGTCAAGCAAACATCTTTATGGAGTCTTCTTCCATAACTGGCATGCTACCACTAGGATCTTCTTGAAGAAGACCTGAGAGTCTGAGTAGATATCCTGAGGTAATCTCAAGACATTTATGGCTTTAAAGGTTAAAACCAGCACTTGGAGCTTGCCCTGGAAATATATCAAAAACCAGGGCAGCTGACAAAAACAACTGCTAATATGTTCAGATCACCCGGGCCTATAACCCTATAAATCTATAACCCTGTGTTAGACTAACCAAAATTTCCAAATTCTTTTAAAAAGCAAACCAGATATAAAATAGCATGCTAACCTAAACATGAGATCCCCAAAGCACTGATAATTAGCCTGACCATTTCTTTCTTCTCAGAAAAGGGAAAGGGTACTCAACCTGAGGATAATGGAGCAGAGGACAGAATAGGGGAATTTCAGCACAGAATAAGTAAAGAGATAGTAGAGGAATACCTTATTAACCTAAATGAATTTAAGTCTCCAGGACCAGATGAACTACATCCAAGGGTATTAAAATAACTGGCAAATGTAATATCGGAGCCATTGGCAATAATCTTTGAAAACTCCTGGAAAACAGGAGAGATCCCAGCAGACTGGCGGAGGGCAAACGTTGTCCCCATCTTCAAAAAGGGGAAAAAAGAGGATCCCAACAATTATCGTCCAGTTAGTCTGACATCAATACCAGGAAAGATTCTGGAGCAGATCATTAAACAGAGAGTCTGTGAACATCTAGAAGGCAATGCCATAATCACAAAAAGTCAACATGGGTTTCAGAGAAACAAGTCATGCCAAACAAATCTGATCTCTTTCTTTGATAAAATTACCAGCTTGGTAGATGAAGGGAATGCTGTGGATATAGTACATCTTGATTTCAGTAAGGCCTTTAACAAGGTTTCCCATGACATTCTTGCAAACAAGCTTGTAAAATGTGGGCTAGACAAAGTAACTGTTAAATGGATCTGTAATTGGTTGACTGGCCGAACCCAAAGGGTGCTCAACAATGGCTCTTTTTCATCCTGGAGAGAAGTGACCAGTGGGGTCCCACAGGGCTCTGTCCTGGGCCCAGTGTTATTCAACATCTTTATCAATGACCTGGATGACAGAATTGGGAGCATACTTATCAAATTTGCAGATGACACCAAATTAGGAGGAATAGTTAATACTCCAGAGGACAGGATCAACATTCAAAATGATCTGAATAGACTAGAAAGCTGGGCCAAAGCTAACAAAATGAAATTCAACACAGAGAAATGTAAGGTACTGCATTTAGGGCAGAAAAATGAAATGCACAGATATAGGATGGGAGACACATTGCTGAATGAAAGTACATGTGAAAGAGATCTAGGAGTCCAAGTAGACCATAAGTTGAACATGAGTCAACAGTGCGATGCGGCAGCTAAAAAGGCCAATGCAATTTTAGGCTGCATCAATAAAAGTATAGCGTCTAGATCAAGAGAAGTAATTGTGCCATTGTATTCTGCTCTGGTCAGGCCCCACCTGGAATATTGTGTCCAGTTCTGGGCACCACAATTCAAAAAGGACATTGAGAAACTGGAGCGTGTCCAAAGGAGGGCGACTAAAATGGTGAAAGATCTGGAAACCATGTCCTATGAGGAACGACTCAGAGAGCTGGGGATGTTTAGCCTGGAGAAGAGAAGGTTAAGAGGTGATATGATAGCCCTGTTTAAATATGTGAAAGGATATCATATTGAGGAGGGAGCAAGCTTCTTTTCTGCTGCTCCAGAGAACAGGACCCGGAACAATGGATGCAAGCTACAGGAAAAGAGATTCCACCTCAACATTAGGAAGAACTTCCTGACAGTAAGGGCTGTTCGACAGTGGAACACACTCCCTTGGAGTGTAGTGGAGTCTCCTTCCTTGGAGGTCTTTAAACAGGCTGGATGGCCATCTGTTGGGGATGCTTTGATTTGGATTTCCTGCATGGCAGGGGGTTGGACTGGATGGCCCTTGCGGTCTCTTCCAACTCTATGATTCTATGATTCTATGATTCTAAGTAAGGTCATCCAAAGCAGATAAAAAGCAATCTTGACCAATGAGACCACCTATGTCTTACAGGAAGCCACCTTAGACCAAAGTCAGGCCACTGGTGACAATTTAAGATCAGTAAGTATCCAAAACTACATACCTACATACTACAGGTAGGATAGAGGCCAGCTGTGTGTCTCTGGGACCCACAAGTTACCGCAGACTGCAAAAAACAACACCCAGATTCAAAAACAAAACAGTAAGTGACTGTAGGTCTACTTCTGCTTTTGAAAAGTGAATATTTATTGATGTTAAACTGAGGGGGAGCTGCAACCTATTTAACCTATTCTGGAATTTTCCAAGAGAAGCAATAGAACATTTGAGGGACAGATACGGGACACTCTGGAAAGTCTGGAGAGGTCGAGGCACACTCTGCCCACCCATTTTAGGGAAAGTACAACCCTATCCACAAGGTGTTTGAAATACCACACCACCCATTAACAGTACTTCTGTCTTGCATGAATCACGTCTCAGCTTATTTGCTATCATTCAGTCTACGATAGTATACACACACTGACTCTTTACACATAATATCCCTCTTGGAATTGATTTTAAAAAACACAACACAGAGCTAGGGTTGAGTATCATCTGCCTCCTGACAACAATCCAGGACACATTTCCCAACTACCCTTCCCAGCAGTTTCATGTGGATATGTGGAAACATAGGGTGTAAGATGGAAACAAAATTTCCAAGGGGATGAGCCAAGCAAAAAAGGAACTTCTGCAATACATCCCAACTAGAGATGCACAATTTCTGAACGTTTTGGAGCCATGACAAAACTTGTTTTGCTTTCTTTCTCAAGAGAAAAATGGCTTTTGGCGGATTAAGGGCAAATGAAATACAGTACATGCAATACCTTTTCCTTATTTTATTGGCTCAGCAATATAGAATACTTCAATCATAAACTTAGCATGTGAAAGATTGCTTGAAAGATCGTATCTTGCCTGCTTGAGTTTTAAGATATTTAGGGAAGGCATTAAATAAAATGAGTTACATGTCTCAAAGATTGATCAAGGCTTTTACATGAGCACTATCTATATAGTTCGAGTATCCCTTATCCAGATTTCCAAAATCCAAAATACTCCAAAACTGGCTGAAATAGTGGCATCTTTGCTTGCTCATGGTTCAGTATACACAATGTTTGTTTCGTGAACAAAATTATTTAAAATATTATGCGTAAAATTACTTTCAGGCTACATTTATAATGTGTATACAAAACATAATGAATTTTATGTTCTCCAAAGTATCTTATTATGTATATGCCAATATTGCAGAAAGAAAAACAAAAAACAAAAAACCCTCCAAAATCCAAAATACTTCCAGTCCCAAGCATTTTGGATACGAGAGCTCAATTTGTACTACCAAAAAACTCCCACAGAGACCACAGATATCCAAAGGAATCAAGGAAACCAAGCGTTGACCATTTTAAAAGGCTTCCTAGCCTTACAGTCCTTGTAAAGTCATTGAGACTTGAACCTTCAGCAGGAAATGATTGGATCCTGACAAAAAGAAACATACACACACTCTTCCAGATTACTACCCACATGTTTATCTGGCACAGAAACCAAATCAAAAGTGTGTCATACATAGTACACGTGTTAAGCTAACAATATGTTGGGGCAGCCCATGGTCCTGAGCTATTGCTAGTTGTTTGTCTTGTATTTGTTGGTTAGAAATCGCTTGAAATTCTACCACAGAGAACGACTATAACAGTTCTAATGAAAAACAGTTCATACCCTGAGGGGGGGGAAAGAATGATGTTTGAATACAAAGAGGATGACCTACTGAACAGTTCAAAGCAACCTTGATCCATCAAAAGTTGGTGATATAGTATTATCTTGGCAGTTCTCTGTAATGAGATCACTTTTATGTTACTGTATTGGGAAAGGGGAGGAAAACAGATGTAAAGATAAAATGGACTATGTTTTAAAATGTTAAAATGATTACCTATATCATAAACACTGTGAAGAAGATGCTAAGAGTCACCCAAAGTAAATGATAAAGTACTGAAATTAAACTTTGAAGTGCTCATAGCAACAGTAAATCTCCTTTGTTCATATCTGTAGTAGGATGCAACATTCTGGATTTCAACAAATTTGGGAATAATTTGCCCAAATATCTGAAGGAGCCAAATAATCTTTAGCTTTTTAAAGAAAATTAGCATGAGTTTTATATACAACATTTTGTTCTATATAAAAACTACACTGTGACATTTATATAGGACCATAACTCCTTGTGCATACTATTCAAAATAAAGATCAAACTGGTATAAACTGATTTCACATGTTCAGATCAGCCTTTTGCAAACACATGACACATTCACATGCCTTAGGCAAGCAGCAGTATACAAAGACAGACCAAAAGTAAAGTTCAGTGAGAAAGGGGGGAGTATTCATTCCTACATAGGTAATGAATAAATAAATACATGTTAAACCTAGCACTTTAAATAACTATCATATTTTTAAAAAAGTCAGCAGGAAAGAAAAGGCTTCCTTGTCCCTGAAGTTTCTGTACAAGAAGCCTAGAGGCTGAGAAACCTCTTTAGAATCACATTAATTTATATTTTTATTTCTAGGGAAGAGAGGGATCCATGATGAAGTGAAATAATCTGTGATGCAGTTAATATTTTCTACATGACAAAAATCAATACGTGGCAATCAAATTATGTACTATTAGGACACAGGGCTCCAAAAAGGAAACAAGCAGAAATTTCACAAGGAGAACACTCATAATGAAGTGCACACATCTGGCAGCAGCTAAATGGAGAGCATCAGGGAATGTTAAGGTAGAGTTCTTCAAATCTGACTTATTCACATTACTCCGATCAGCAGAATAACATAACATGTTGGGAACAATGTCCTTGTAAGACAGTGTAAAATGGTTTGTATGGCTGTAAATGAGAAGTAACAAACCCAGAGGTTATTTGAAATATTCACTTTCAATTACTAACTTGATTCTCATTTTCATCATTCAGGCTAGGGACCCCTCAAGGTTTGGCATTTTACATAATTCTGTAAGCTGAAGCACACAAGTATTTTTGTGGTGAAATTATTCCCACCTGTACCAAAATCTGTAGAATCCCTAACTGCACAAATATGCATTATGTGTGCTGCTGTTATTTCTGCATGCTTCCTTCTATCTACAGAGTTACTAGGAATAATAACAAGCATAACAAAGGATACTTGTCTTTGTTCAAAAGTGGACTGAACTACAACTGCCAATGCCTCCCCCCCCCATAACCATTAAATGCTCTAAGACCCTGCTAGATAATACAAGGGTTGTTAAAAAAACACAACAACAAAGAACACGATTTGACTCTGTATAAAATACACATGAGCTGTCTACTGCTTACTCTTCTTTGTGCAGCAATATAAATAAGCAATATTTTATAGTTAATACATTTATCGCCAAATCTAATAGTCAAGGGCAAATTCTAAATATCATTTTTACACATTTAATTTGATAGATCACTAGATTTTATCAGCAATTACTTTTATATGGCAACTGCCTCAATTCAGTCTTACAATAAAGCAGAGGTTAAAAGTATGGTTTGGTAGGCATAGGAGAAAAGGAAATAAATCACATTTATAAAATGGAAATTAGAATTGTGTGCACACATCATCTACAGCAAATTCTTTCATTCTGCCAGCTGAGTAAAATCTTCAGCTCTTAATATGTGGCATATCACGCTTGTAAATATGGTTTTGTCTTTTGGTTAGTCATCAGTAAAACATTTCAAATGCCTGTGAACTTTTTAAGGATAATTTTTCCCACACTGGTTATTTTATTCTGCTGTTTGTGTTTGCATGTTTGCCAAATACTTTTTAAAAAACCTGCCACTAAGAAAGATGATAGATCACTACATTTCAAAAACAGAAGCATAAACAATTGCCACTTTTGGTATATTAACACCACTGCTCTTAGTGACACATGAAAATATATTTCTTCACAAAATGTCCATTGTAATAATTTGGTCATTTCACACATCAATGATCGATCTCAACCGAAGACACCAAATGGTGTACAAGGGATGGTTTTAAAAAATAGACAAGCCAAAGGAAAGTAAATCTCTCTTTCATAAGCAAGTTTATTCAACCACCAATTTTTCATTAAAAGATTTGGGATAAATATAAATAAATATAAATATATGTATATATAAAATATAGGAGCCCTTACAGCAGTTCACGCAAAGTATTAGTGACTCATTGCGTACAGCCTAAGCCAACCTGGCAATATCCAGATGATTCCCATCATCCTCAAATAAACTAACTTCCAATAGAGTTATAGTTTAAAACATCTTGATTTCACAACATTACAAAAGGCATTGAATATGCATATGCATGTTGTCTTTGCAGTACAGACTACCTTATACCTCATCCCTTCTATACAACATATTCAGAAGTATGTATTACACCTGCTTAGTCAAACTACATGCAATTATACCAATAGGAACAAATGGGCTCTTCCTATCCATGGGATTGCCATCCATGAATTGGAGCATCTGCAGGTGGCTTTGCTCCATTCTCTTCAGTGGTGGTGTGTACACGTGCCTGTGTGCATGTTGCACCGCCATGGAAGAGTACAGGACATGAGGCCCCACGGAACTTGCTATGCAAAGGGGGGGGGGCCTCTGGAATAGAACCTCCATGAATATGAATGGCCAACTGTACTTTGGGGGTAGCCACTTTGAACATTTTTCCAAAGTTAATGGCAATGGAGTAGGTAATATGTTTGAGAGTGATTTGACCATCTGATTTGAGATCGGACTAGAACTCCGGGAGACAAAGGTCCGAATCTGTACACACACAGTAGCGTATATCCCTGGGCAAGCTTCATGCTCTCATCCACAAGGAAGGCAATGGCAAACATCCTCTGAATAGATCTTGATAAGAAAACTCTATGGTGGATACCTAAGTCAGTATCGACATGAAGATACAATAACAAGATGATTTTGGCTGAATCTCCCAAAGATGTTTGGATTTCTGATATTTTGAGGGTTTTGAAATATTTGTATTTGTATATGCAGTACTATATGTTGTTGTATGCTTTCAAGTCATTTCCAGCTTGTGATCACCCTAAGACAACTCTATCATAGGAATTTTTGGGCATGTTTCTTCAGAGGGGGTTTGCCACTGTCATCCTCTGGCTGAGAAAATGTGACTTGCATAAGGTCACCCAGTGGGTTAACAGGGCTGACTCAGGATTTGAACCCTGGTCTCCAGAGTCACATTTGAATGTTCAAATCACTACACTACCCTGGCTCACATACTGTATGTACATAATGGGATAACCTGGAAATGAAACCCAAGTTTAAATACAAAATTCATTTATAAACATAGTGTGAGGTAATTTGCTACAATATTTTTAATAATTTTGTGCATACTCGTAAAATAAAGTTTGTCTACGCTTGAACCATCAGAAAGCAATAGTATCACTATCTCAGCTGCCCACAGAAAAAGTTTTGGTTTTTGGAATATTTTGGAATTCCAGTAAGGGAGATTCAACCCGTATTAAGATTACAGCTGGCAAGAGACAGTTTAAAAAATCCTCACTGCATATTCCAGAGCCAATGAAAATAGGGAGGGGAACACCACTATTAAACTTTTAGAAAACATACATTAATGCTAACAGTGTTGTTACCATCACACACAGTTGGGACTCTTGTACTCCTTCACACACAGCTACAATATCATGGGAGTTGCTTCCCTATGGTGCATTTCCATATGGCTCTTGTGTGATTAATGCACTCATAAGGACAATGAAAAGCTATCACTGATATACTTCTTAGGCAGTTTCCTTTGTTCTACCATCCTGTATTGGTAGTAAGCTACAAATACATATGAAGGAAGCTTTAAACTTTTGAGATCCATCTTTACCTACGTGTCACACCAGCATCTACCAACTGGTGTCCTCTGAAAGTACTGGACCACAACCGCCTACATCCCCATCAACATGAACAAAGCAGCCGTCCAATATACAGCAACCAGTCTAATAACACAGGATCATGAAGTCCTGAAGAATAAACCATCAACGTCTTACACTGCTTACTCATTTCTTATAGAGTTGCCAAAAAAAAAAAAAAGCACCTACAAATGAGTTTTAACAGTAGTAAGAGATTAACTTCTCAGTCAAGAACAGACCTTAAGTGGAAGATAAACATCTAGGTTGTGTTTCTGTAGAAAAATTAAGTTCCTAAAATAAGTATGCCAGCATAAATTAAAGAATGGTGAACAACTGAGTAGGAAATACAGAAAACGTACACTGCAACTACTAAACAAAAAAGAAAGAATGTGTCTATCATTAACTTGCGATGGAGATGAGAAAGAACACAGAAAAGCATTTGCTTATAAAGTACACAAAGACCTCCCTCTAGATTAATTTAATTCACTACATAGGGCATAATCTATTGATATGATTTGCACCCACCTATTGCACTTGAATGAATGGCTGATATCAAAGAGCTTGTTTTACACCTTAATTCTTACTGATAGTCCTAACCCATGACAACTATTCTCGATAGCCACTTCATGTCTGATACTTTCTTACCATTATACAGAAAACAGGTTCAAGCCGAACCCGTTTTCACATTTTAACTTTGGTACACAAAAGGATTATGATATCATTTAAAATCTATCTCAGAATTTGGTTTAGATCATTAGTCCCCAACTTGTGCTCTTTAAGAGATCTTGCACGTCAGCTCCCAAAATTCAAGACTACTGTATTGGCCAACAAGGCTGAGGCTTCTGGGAGGTGAAATCCAAAATCTCTTAAAGGGCACAGTTTGGAGACCACTATTTAGAGGATACTGTCCCATTCACTTTCTCCTTCCAGTATAAACTGATGGAAAATTGTTAACCCATCAGGTTTGACCAAGATGTTCAGTGTAAATTACAACTTTACACCTATGTTATAGTAACCGGCAACAACTAGACAGAAAACTATGGAAATGGGTCCTTAAGCAACCATCACCTATGAAGAAGATATTCTGCTCCTTTGTCATTTTCTTTTAACAGAAGCATAAAGGAAGCAAAACAAACAGATGAACTACTGGACTCCTGCACTTCTTTAGAAAAAATGAAAGCAAAATTAGAATAAACAAACTAGATTATATCTATTGTAAAGACATGCTAGTCTCTGCTCTCAGAACTGTTACTCTATATGTATCTCATCATCCATTTCCCCCCAATATAAATTCTATCACTGTAATGCACACACACAAATGTTCTAACACGTTAAAATAAGTTTTTAAAGACTGCAGAACTTTGATACAAGAAATGGATGCTGTTGTCCTTGGCTGATTACTTGATCAGCCATAAAAGCCCACTTCATGACCTTGGGCAAGTCCAACACTCTGAGCTCTCAGAAAACCCTGGTATTGGTTCACATTTGTGTCACCGTAAGTCAGAAATGAATCCAGGGCACACAACAACAACACAGAACACCAATCCCATTCCATCATCCAGACTTTATGCAATACTGTAGGTTTTTTTATAAAATACTATCTGGGGTATATTCTCAAACACTATAGAAAATGTATGGATGAAATTCATCAACATATAAATGGATATCAGCTTGCATGATAGGATTTTTCTTTCTTTCCTCCACAGTCCTCTGCACGAATTCTACTCTGCGGAGTCCCCCAGCCCTCTAAATGGAGGGTCTGAGGCGGCATGGAAGTCTAAAACCATGCAGTGTCAGACACCATGCTATGGGTGCAAGGGCATAAACAGATACAGCTCTTCATACTTACATTTCATACCATCAGTTAGGGACATGCATTTGCAATATATGTGTTGAGGTTAAAGAAGACAATCCTAATTAATTCAGTATATTTCTAGTTCCAGATGGTATGTGTTATTTTCTGAGTTATTAACTTTGAAAATCCTCTCCTTCTCTCATATGGGGATTCCAATATAAAGAGATGTTATACAAAGGCAGCTCAAGAGTCTAAATAAACCAAGCATCTGAATACACACCAAGGTATTCAGTCTGACCTAGTTTCGTCAACTAGCTGCTGTCTCATTATACATTCCAGTATTCCTTTCCCAACCTGTCAAAGCAAAGATCAGATGTTTAAAATGTTTTGATTACTTCCTTTAAGGATTAGTAAATGTTAACCACTACTAAAGCCGGAAAACAAAATAACTTCCTTTCAAGAGGATACTGTTTATCGCATCAAGAAGCTAGCAATTTCTACCTTCTCTTGAATCTACGATCTTCCTACAGCAGTGTTGATGTTTTTATGATCTAAACGACGAATCCTACAGGATTGGCTTATTCACTTTCATCTTGATCAAGAGTGAGAGATATCTATCAGTTTATGATTGCAACATAAGCCTATGCTTAGCTACTAAAATAAGTAAAAGCTCCTCACACCCCTGTTAAAAAAGGATGAAACACTGCCTTGTAAGCCAAAAAACACGATTTCCTAGAATTACAGTTACTTTTTTAAATGTAGAAGGAGCCATTTAAACTATCCTTATCAGCTAAATGGAAATATTTACATTGGAAACATTTGTTACATTCCAGATGTGACCCTGCAGCTGCATTGAAGGTTGGTTTAATATTTGAGACATTAACTGAGGCCAACCAAGTACCCAAACTAACAATTTATATAAATTTCTGTTATCACTTAATAAATATGACATGCAAGGTGTAATGCAAGAAAAGACTATTGGAACACGCAGTTCTGACTGATCAATGGCTATCTGTTTTAACATCTATAACTACAATGGCTATAGATCTCCCACTATGTCTTATACAGCAGAAATTGCTTTTTCCAGGTACATTGGTTGCCACAGTATCTATTTAAGAATGGGCTTTCTAAATCAGTAAACTGTTGGAAATGTGGAGTTGTCCCATACTAACAACATTTTAAGAAGAAGTAATCACATATGTAAGTTTAGTTTTTGAAACTTCTTTGATGTTCAGGGGTGTGCTTGTTCTTTTGAATTATTTACCTGTTTCTTGGCAGTTAACAAATGGCCAACAAAAGTGGACTTTTCATGCCCTTTTGACTGCTAAATGGTTAAGGCTTTGTTATTGGAAAGATAATTTTTCTCCATCTGCAATCCAATGGATAGAAGAATTAAAAATATTTGCAACATTTGAAAGAATGATGTATAGATTAAATTTATAAATGAATTTTTATTTGGTCATTCAGACAGCTTTTACAGAGACTTATGACTAATATGGTTAGTTTTCCTCTCTGAATTTTTATCTTCCTGCTTTTGTTATACCAGAAGACTGTTTGTTAACTAAGGGGTGAAACAGACAGCGGGTAAGGCGCAGTTTACTGCTGCCTCTTTGCTTGCCAGGTTGGAGCTGTGGCAACCGCACACCACATCCCCAACCCGGCCTTTTCCCGGCACAAAAAGGAGCAGCAGAAAGCCACTCTTTTTTGTGCTGGGGAAAGGGTGCCTTTGTGGCCATGGCCGCTGTTTTTCAGCATTTCTTTGGCGCATCATGTGTAAACGCTGAGCTACCGAAACACTGTGGATCCGCCATACATACACTTGGCCATGCGACTTCCCAGAGGAATGGGGGCATGCTACTGTCTGAATGCTATGCACCCAGTCCACTGGGAAGCTGACTCCTTTTGACCGTCTATTTTGCTCCAAGATCCTTTCTCAATGTTAATAATTTTTTGAAAAAAAATTAAAAAGAAAAAATACTATTAGCAAACCAAACTTAACAACAAGGGCTGAGCTATGGTTGGGTAACACTGGAAACCACTTACTGTATATACGTACTTATGTATAAGTCTACAGATGTTAGTCAAAAAATTAACCCCCCCCCAAAAAAAAACCAAAGCTGACTTATCCACAAATCAGTGTAAGTACTGTACCTTAATTCTTATAAAAAAAATAAAAAATGAACTATCCCCTTCTCTGAGTAGAGTGGCAAAAGCCAAGAAGTTCATCCCGAGAGCACCTAAAAGAAGCAATGCCCCCCCCCCCATTCTCTCTGCCATTTTGTGGCTTCTGACCTTTGCGAATGCCTGGATGGAAGAGTGGCAGCAGTGGCAGCTCTTTGGGGCTTCCTCTCAAAGGAGCGCCAAAAGGAATCAGGCTTTGAAGGATCTGAACAAGACATTTGTATATGATTTTTTTTCTAGATTAAAATCAGGCAAAGTTATCACATTAAAGGCTATAATGATTGCTAATGTAAATTGCTGTTTTCTTTGTTTTGCCTTTTCATCCTTTTTGACATGTTTTTGTTTTCTTAGCCCTGTCTATGCCTGGTCCCCCTTCGCATCACACAGCCACCATTTCCTGTAGTTTCTTCCTCATCCATCCAGCCTTTAGGGTTTTCTTGCCATAATTTTGTAAGTTCTTTGGCATCATTTCCCTTTCCTTCATCCTTTACATTCTTTGCTACATACCATTAAGTTTTACCCTAAACTCATTCACAAATCTATTAATTTGGCTCCAAAACCTGTCCTTGACTTATACATGAGGTCGATTTGGTGTCAAGTACAGTTCATGCAGTATGCTCCTTAAAAGACAGCACATGCCTTTTCCCAATCCTCACACTTACAGCAGCTCTCTGCAAAATCTCATAGAGTTATGGTAGTTCCTTCTACTATCACAAGCAGCTGTCCAGAGAATGTCACAATTATAGGAGAACTGATGAAAAAGCATGTGCCCGGCTCTTCATGAACAGCTATGCCTTCTGCTAGTGTGTGGAGCCACCTCTGCAGACAATCCATCATATTTCACCTCTGAATAACTTTAGAATATGGTTTGAAAATCCTACATCCCTTCTGAATTATTTCAACTTTGTCACTATGGTTTCCTTGATTTAGGATGAAGGCATGCGGATTGATCACACAGACAAGAGCCAATAAAAAACACCATTTATTTCAGTCATCCTCCAAAACGGATTAAGTGTAGGTGGTAAAAAGAACAAAATGTATTGCCATGCTCAGCTGTCTAATATAACACTGACTGTTCTAGCGTCTAATTCTGGATCATTTCCTGACTACTAACTTTTTCATTAATCAGAAATGAAGATGATTCTCCACTAATTTACTGTAAGATTATCAACTGTAACACTATCCTAGGTTAACTGGAAGCTTCCAAAGTACATGAAATATTTTAATTTACACTAAAAGTACCCGATGTACTGATATGTCACATTCCAATTCATATATAATACACACAGTCTTTCAAATATACAAAGAGCCCTTTATAGACCTTTGCTCAGTAAAGCCTAAAATGATCTTTAATGCAACAAGCCAGTAAGAAAGTAGATGCTCTGAAAAAACTGTGACTAATATTTACCCTACAATCCAACAAGTAAATGCAGCAATAAGTATTTTAGAACCATATAAAGAATATTTCAGAGAACTTTTGACACTGTGCTAAAATATCATAAAGATGGACTAGATGCTCTGAACTATAGACTAATAATAGTTAGAAACTTGTGTTTAGCAGCAGAATTCAACAGCTGTTGATAAACTCTTTGTTCTTGTGAGGATAAAAATTAGGAGGAGGGAATAGAGAATCACCTACTATGTATTTAGGAAGTGCAACAGATAAAATTGAATAAATAAATGCCCACTGGAAAACATAACATATATATTTTACAATTAGTAGTGTTTTGTGCACTACACAGTACAGTACAGTAGGATTTGCACACTGACTGGAAAAAGGAATCCAATAGCCTTTGCATTTTATGTAACAAAGAAAGTTGAAGCCTGAAGACATCATGACCAACTTCCTTCTATGATTAATACTACAATGTGATGAAAGTAGGCAGAGATATGGCAGCAGGTTGTCTGAAGCCACACCTGGTGTGGTATCACACCTACTTATTCTATTTTATGCAATTTGAAGCAAAGTTAATCCCGTTCAGCTAAATTGGATTCATTCATTGTGAGTGACAGCTTAAAGTATACATTACAGTCTGTGTGTGTGTGTGTGTTGTGTGGGCCTGCCCTATTGGCAAGATAGCAATCTATGGAGTAGACCATCCACAGATTGCCATGCTCCAAATTATCTAATGGTGGCATGCACACGTCACCACCCACTGAATAACATGGGGCTTGACCTTCTGCATTTTTTCCAGTCCATGGGAGTTTCCAGAAGCGAACTGGATGGGAAGGGTTCACTGTACTTAAACTGCTTACAACTTGCCTATGTGGAAAGTTTTCCAATTCTGGTGTTCAGAATGTGAATATTTTTCTCAATACTGGCTTTCATCCAATATATTATAAGTAACAGCATGATTGTATGCTTGTTATGGCATAGCATACAGAACTTACAGCATAGAAAGCATAATAGAATTTATGGCATATATGATTTATAGCACAGAAACAAATCTGCTCCATTTTAATAAACAATTTGATTCCAATGTCTCTTAGAGCCACTACAGTATCTGAAAAACTTTGGACATCCTTGGTCATCTGGTCACCTTATCTTATATTGGTATCTGTAAATCTGTGTTTAATCCTCAACTCTGAACAGAACCATCTCTCCTCTATGCCAATGCTGACACAATTTTGAAATATTTTCCTGTTATAATTTTCATGTTTTCTTTAATTTATTTTAGTTTCAAACAACTACAAAATTCAACATGTGGCATCTTTCCTAAGACTGCAAGATTATATCTATCTATACAATAGATAAAGGACAGACCTCATACAAAGAAGAAAGAGTTATCTGTTTGAGTATACAGTGAAACACTAGCGCATAATGCATGACAAGATGATTAAATATAACTAATTAAATCTGCAGGAGAAATGTGGATCAGGAGAATGACACTACACAAAATGGATGCTAGTTTCTGACTTCACATTTACTGCATATGAAAGTATTCCACGTTCTTTTATCTTTAAAAGTTATTGGGATCATCATTTCAGTAAAAAAACCTCCTAATATCACACTAAAAAACTAGGGTGGATCATAAGTTATAATAAGGCTTTCAATCACTACAATCACTTTCCAAAGAATTTTAAGTATTAATGAGTTGTTTATTGAAATAAGGCTAGATTCTACTTAATGGGGGTTTAGAAAGAATAACTTAAAGCTTTTGTTTGGGGTTTTTTGCTTGTTTGTTTGCAGGTTCAACGATAGCACTTTTTGAAATTTTTACACAGAAAAAAATGATATAGTGCCCCAAAGAATTTTCATTCACACAGAATAGTTTGATAAAGACAATTTGATAAAGACAATAGATGATGTAATCAATATGATCAGTAGATCTCAAGTGCTTATTTTTGTTTATCTAACAGGACTATGTCATGCTTGCCTCTTGCATGCACCAACACACATAAATTAATTCATTCCAAGACACATTAGCAGTTATACTAGGCTTCAAAACCATTTCTGGGACTATTTAATACCCTATATAGCAAATCATTGCATAAATGATGAAAAATATTTTTGCTACTGCCAACAATAAATGTCTAAAACGGTACATGCACACTGTGCAATATACGCTTGAAAAACACATTCCCAAGTTTTAAATACAAAGAAAAATTGATTGAATTCAATTACATCTTTAATAATGTAGATTCTTAATTAAAACAGAGGTAATTTTGTCAAATGGAACATTCTTAAAAATCAAAATGTGTCATTCTAATGAATCGCTTTAAAACAGAAAATATATTACAGACATTTCTTCTTTATTTGATAATCTTATATAGGACCATAATTATACAGGACTATATGATATTGATCAGACCACTGGTTCACCTAGCCTAGCACTATTGACATGCGTCCAGTTCACACCACATGACAATACAGGGAGCCCTCACTTACCATGGACAAGCGGCATGCTCAACTGCTTTATATCATGCAAAGGCAGGTGTACCTGCTTTTCCAATCTTATTCTCTTCCCCCCAAACAAAGTAGGGTACGATAAAGAAACCTAAAACAAACTGTAGATTCCTTTTTTTGGTTTGCTGGCACAGAAACAGAAATCAGAGCAGAAGTTGCACATGGGTTTGCACAAGATAAATAAACCACAACCAAAACACACACACACACACACAAAAGGCCAGTTACATAGGATGTTTAGGTGATGCTGTGGCAACCAAGAGCAACTGAGTATGATGTTTGCTCACAGAAAGTTGTGTAGATCCCAAACTCCCTGTGTCATGCAACTGTGGCCACAGACTAGAAATGGCTCTCCAGGATTTCAGCAAGATTTTCCTCAGTCCTATTTGAAGATGCTCAAAACACAATCTTAGACCTCACATGTGCAAAGAATCTGTCCTCCACTGAGCTACAGCCAATCCAAGATTTGGAATCTTTTAAACTGAGTCACAGGCAGGAACCCTGTCTACTGGAGTGAAAAGATCTAGCAGTGAATTTCCATGAGACTGCAGAAAGATAGAGGTGACCAATGTTGGGGGAAGAGCTGAGGCCAAGTATCAAATAAGGAGCACTATGGACTGTCATGTCATCTGGGAACTGTTTGCAGAATGAGATCTCCTTATACAAGCCTACTAGAAGCACACCCATCCACTTATACAACTGTCAGACTAGAACCACAACAGAACTGTGACTAGAAAAGCCAAGTCACTTTGTCTTTTGCTTCTATTTAATACATTACTTTGGGGAAGATTTCAGCCAATTGTTTCAAGAGAGAAATTACCAGACATCTAAATATTGACTACTGATTCTTCATCCTGTGTTGACTTGCCATTCTACAGAGGCACTTCACATGTTCGTCCCAATAAGGAAACCATTTTTAATCAGGAAAAAAATAGAAATTAATTAACTAGGAAAAAATATTACACACTGTCACCTTTACAGTGTATACAAAGTGATCTTGTAGCACCCAGGAGATTAACTGAAAGAAAGAAGCAGGAAGCATGAGCTTTCATAGACTTGATCCTACTTCCTCAGATACATCTGAGGAACTAAAAACAGAAAGAAATGTTTTTGCTATTTTCCTCTTCTCCCTTCCTGCAAAGGGAGAAGAGGAACATGAAAACCCAAGAGAAAATTAAATTCATTTCATTGTACAGAAACATGGTTTGGCATGGGGTCCAAATGTAATTATCTACACTACAGGAAGAAAAATATTACATATAAACATATTACATTTCAACAATTTTGGTCCTACCTAGGTCAGCTGCATACAGTATTTCTGTTATTGCTATTACATTTATATCCCAATTCCCCCCCCCCAAAAAAAAACGGGGACAAAAAGGGGCTTACAACTTAAAAGAGCAATGCCTTTAAAAACATGCAAAAGTTTTAGGCGATATATTTTTTTTACTTTATTTCTCAGTGCACAAAACACTTTTAAACAATTACCAGTTTACTCATACATTTCCATTTCCCTCATTATTCCTAACACTATACCCACTGTCACAAATTTTCATTGCTTTAATGTGTCTGATTATAGTTGTTCTCCACCTTAATCCAGAGGAAGAGGCTAGTAAAAAGATTAGTAGTAGTAGCAGTAGTAGTAACCAATATTTACCAATACCGAACTGTTGGCTAGTATTTTTCAGAAATTAAGATTGTCAGACTCTTTCTCATGCAGAAACAATCCAGCATTCTCTTTTACACCGCAGTAAAATAAACATGGTTTTACTCTTATTACTACTCATTGCTATTTAATAAAAACCAATCACAGAAGGTCCTCAACATAATACACAATAGAAAAACAAAAAAAATGCTATAGTACCCTCTTAAACAATTTACAATCTGCTCTATACAGTTCTAACTAGCCCGAGTCCTAGTGTAAGTAAAAGTCCCATTAATTTCAGGTGAATGTATTTGGGATTCCAGTTGCTATATGAAATATTGTTTTAAAAGTGAAACCTGTTTTATAAACCCCACACTAGACTGCTTCTCGCAAACAAATCACTGAGAAAAGCAGCCCAAGCCATAACTGTTTTAAGCAGCACTGCAGAGGATTAGCTAATTTTCAGTAAACAAATAGAGATGCTATACACTAAACAATATCATTTCAACTGACCATTAAATACTCGTCAGTATTAGTGAGTAAAAGGGAAATAATGAGAAAAGATATCAACTTTGAACAGTTGTTACAGGGTCTATAAATTAACCCTACGATATGGATTTCAATTTTTAAAATATACTTCAATCCAAGTAACAGATTTTATTTAATAAAGTTACTCAATCTAACAGAAAATCTCAAATAATCAGTGCTACATTCTCATATACAAGTGATATTTACTTGGTCCCCCCCCCATTTTTGTGTGGGATCTGTTCCCCCCCCCCCGCGAAAATGGAGGCTCACACTTATTCAAGCCATATAGGCTTGAATGGAGCATGTCCCTGTGTGCACAGCAATGGCACATGCGCCACTGCAAACAGTGGAGGTCACCCCTCTGCGTATATTCAAGTGTGCGGATACCAGATCTGTGCACCCGGGGGTGTGTGTGACTGTGTGTGTGTGTACACATACACATACACATACACACAGACAGAGTGACTAAAATGTCCATCTGAAGTCAATGTAGGCATTTCAGAGTACATTACCTGAGTATCCTCCACCTGCTGAAGAAGACCTTGCTGAAGAAGGCCTAAGCCTGAACAGGCCTAAAACATGGGTTGTAAATATTGGACTCTCAATGTCATCCTAAGCAAACACTAAATTCCTTTTATTTAGAACATATCCCTTCACATTTCAAATGAACTGCTTGAGATTTCTGACTGTTCATTTATGTCCAAGGCACTTACAGAGTCTTATTTGCTTTTACTTAACAACTAGCTGAAAACCAGTTATTAAAGCTTGAAGGACGAAGGAAGCGATGAGGAATTCCAGTCTTTTCCCAAAACCATAATGGCCATTTAACCACATCCTTACTCATCACACCTACGCCTGAAGCAGAGAAGCTGGGCTGACCTAATCTACAACCAGGTGCTGCATGACTTAATGAAATCTGATGACAAGATAAAGGACATGTATGGAAAAGACTACTTATAGTAAGTTACCTGCCAACAGAGGTGAACCATCCATTGACAAAACTGAGTACAGTTGACCCTCCATATCCATGGATTCTTTATCCACATATTCCAGCATCCATGCCTTGGAAATATATATATTCCCCAAAAAGCAAACCTTGATTTTGCCATTTTATATAAGGGAAGCTATTTTATTACACCCATTGTATTTAATGGGACTTGCGCATCCACAGATTTTGGTATCCAAAACCAAACCCCAGTAGATACCAGGGGCCCACTGTGTTATACTGGCCTTCAGTGCAGGACCTTTTACAGAAAGGAATTGGACATGAAAGAAAGCAAAGGATTTCCAAGTGGGGACACAGCTGGGGTGGGGACAGGCCCTGTTCTTGACCCTGGTTACTCAAGTCATTAAAGCATCAATAACCAGTCAGCACATATTTATCTACTAGCATAATTTATCTTCTGCAGACAGAGAGACAATGATACACTGATGCAACTTAACACTGTGAAAATAAAGAAGGGCAAGATCTCAGAGTTCTGTTGCCAAGAGAAAAAAAACCCAACAGGGCTGACTTAGATACAAATATTTTTTGCTCTTCAGTTCCCCAAAGAACACTGTAATGGTTTCCATATGAATGAAAATAATCAGTCAGTTATTTATGTAAATTCAAACAAAAATCCACCAAACAGTGATACCTTTCCTGGCCGACTGAAACACGTAATATACTTGTTGCAAGCTTTTGAAGCTCCATGCCTTCTTCTTCTGGCAAGGTGTTACAAACAAAACAGGAGAAAAGCAATTGGAGATGTTAACCAGATGACTGTATTATGTTGTTCCTTAGTTAAGATGGTATGAGGAGGGTATCTTTAGCAGGCTGGCCCTGCCCCTTCTGGCAATAATTCAAAGTCAAGTCTGTGGCCTTCCTTTCTCCTACTTCTAGCATAGAAAGTCCAGACTCAATATTTAAAAGCAGTAATAATATGGACTGCTAAAAAGACAAAGAAATGGGTCCTAGAGCAAATCACATCTGAAATCTCCCTAGAAACCACAATGGCCAAACCGAGACTGTCGTACTTTGGACATCATAAGAAGACATGACTCACTAGAAAAGACAATAATGCTTTGTAAGGTAGAAGATAGTAGGAAAAGAAGACTGCATTCCAGATGGATAGACTTAATCCATGGCCTTGATTCTGCAAGACCTGAGCAGAGCTGTCCATGATAGGGTGAGTGTCCTGGAGGTCCCTTATTCATAGGGTTGCCTTAAGTCGAAGTCAGCTTGACAGCAGTTCACAACAAAAATGATACCATACAATGAAAAAATAGGAGAACACTTGCAAGATGAATTCAGAAAGCTTGATGTGAAGTAGGGGTTGTACCAGATGTCACTTTCCCTGTGTTTAAATGGTAGGGAAAGCAGCCCTCACAGTACCACCATCCTCCTGGAAACTGCAATTTGAATACCCAGCATCGTTCATCCTTTTAGGGGGACATAAAAATGCCAGCATAGAAAACTGCTGCCTTTGGCCCTGGATCAATGTTTGAGAAGGAACCACAGCCTCCAATCAGCCCACACCAAGAAAAATAGAAATAAAATGTGGATTCAACTGACAAGTCTATCATACAGGTGTGCAAGCCCTGGCTGCATCTTCCTGCAGAGTGTACCTGGGCACACCTCTGCATAAAGTCAGAAATGCTTCAAGGTAAAGATGAACAAAGAACACTGATTTCAGTAATTTAAGAAGATCCACGGGTACAACGTGAGTGCAAACGTACAGATGGAAGATTATTTCTAACACTGATTTCAGTAATTTAGGACGATCCATGGGTACAATGTGAGTGCAAATGGAAGACAGTATATTTTGTGTCCTCCTCCCTGTCCAAAAAGTATTCTAATTTAAACCATAACAAGGCTGCAATCTTATGTGAAGAAGAAAGGGGGAAATGGATCAGACGGAAAGGTCTTGAAGGCAAAACAACAACAAAAGCAAGAGCTGACTGTCTGCCCAAAATAACAACAGTACTCAGCCTTTACAAGAGTGCTCTGTGAAACTAGCATGTGAGGCAAGTGAAGGGTTATTATTTTCGTATGTCTGAGAAAGGGAGAAGGGAGGAAAACCAGCACACTCTTTAGGCACCAACCCCCTTCCATGCCAAGAGGCCTCCATTCCCCACCCTGATACAAACCAGCAGCTGCCTTGACCATATATAATCCAGGAGCATGTGCCACTGCTGCTCCATCTTTACTCCACACCAGAAAGGGAACCAGGGGGTTGGTGGACACAATGCTTGAACTCCTCCCTGCTTCTCTCAGCCCATAATGGAGTCCAAAACCTGGATGTGGTTTCCAACACCCCTTTCCCTTTCCTTCACTCCCAGTCCCAGGCAGCAAATCTATTTCCAGCTGAAGTGTTTGGAGGGTATTTTGGCTCCTTCCCACCCACACCTTCTTCTTCCACTGGGACCCTTGGAGGAGCCCCTGGGCAAACAAGCCCAGCCCTTTCTTTCTTTCCTTTCCAGACCCCCCTCCCTCCCATTGCCTTCGGAGGAAAGGCAGGCACACTCCCCGGGAAACAGCACACCCTGCCCTCCTTTGCAACAACAATAGTTCACACACACACACACACACAGAGTTTTCTCCAGGGAGCCTCGCAATTCAGGTTAACCCCCTTCCCTCCCCTCCCACACAAGTCCCTCATTTCGATCTTCCTCTGCTCAGCCTCTGAGGGGACCCCCCTCAAAATGCCCCTCTCACAACAAAAACCCCAGGAAGGCCAGAAGGGAGGAGGAGGAGGAGGAGGAGGCATGGGCCTCAGGCTCCCCTCCCTCCCTCCCTCTTCCTGTCTTTCTTTCCTTCCTTCTTTTCCTTGCCTCCCTCCCTCATTCCTTCCCCCCTTCCCTCACTCTCTTTTTCCCTCCTACTTTTTCTCCTTCCTTCCTTCCTTCCCTCCCTTTCTTCCTCTCTCTCCTTCCTTCCTTCCCTGCCTCCCTCCTTCCTTCCTACTTTCCCTTCTTCATTCTTCTCTTTCCCTCCCTTCTTTTCTTCGTTCCCCCCTCCCTCCTTTCCCTTCCTTCTTTCGCTCCTTCCTTCTTTCCCTCCCTTTCCTTCTTTCTCTCCTCCCTTCCTTTCCTTCTTTCCCCCTTCTTCTTTCCTCCCTCCTTCCCCCGGGGCTTCCTCTCTAGGCCCGGCGGCGATGGGACGGGAAAAGGCGGAGGAGGGGAAAGGGAAGGGGGGGTAGGAAGGGGAGGCCGGCCGGGCTTTGCCCCGATCCCCTGCCCTCCAACTCCCCTAAGTTCGTGCCCTGCTGCTCTGCCCTTGTGCTGCCTACCTTCGCTGGGAGGCGCTGGCCCTGGGGCCGCCTCGGGCTCTCCTCACTGGGCGCCTGCCTCCTCAACTCTCCGGCGGAGGAAGAATGGCAGCAGCAGCAGAAAGAGGAGGAGGAGGAGGAGGAGGCGGGAAAGAGAGAGAGGGCTTCCCTCCTCGGCTCTTTGTCTCGGAGGCTCCCTCCCTCCTCCTTTCCCTGCTTCCCTCCCTTCCTTGGCGTCCTTCTCGGGGTCCTTCGGGCTCCAGCCCCGGGGTCGCTGCCTCCTCTCTCCTCCCCAAGGCCCCACCAGCAGCCCGGCGGCGGCCTCAACGAGAGATCGGGGTCCCTCCTCCGCCCTCCGCCCAGACCAGGCCCTCCTTCTTCCCTCTCTCCGCCTCCCTCCCTCCCTCCTTCCCCGGCCTACCCCTTCCTCTTTCCCTGCCTCCCTCCAGTCGGGATGAGGCGGGCCTGGAGGGGAGGCCCGCAGGGAATAAGGCCTCTGCTTCCACACTGGAGAGATAACCCGGTTTGGCAGCGCTTTAACCCTTTGTCTGTTTGCTATGGAATTCTGGGAGTTGGAGTTTGTTCTGCTTTGGGCCCACAACAAACTCCACCTCCCAGAATTCCATAGCAAAGAACCAAACAAAGAGTTAAAGCGCTGCCAGTGGGTTGTTTTATTCCCCCCTCCAGGCTTAACCCTGGTTTGACAAAAGAGACATTCCTAGTAGGCCCCAAACTCTATTCTTTAAGGGCTTTTGGACTCCAGCTCCCAGAATCCCAGACTATTGGCCAACATGGCTGAGGCTTCTGGGAGCTGAAGTCCAAAACCTCTTAAAGGGCACAGTTTGGGGACCAACAAAAGCCACTACACCACACTGCCTCTCTCCCAATAAAAAGGCATTGAACTCTCTCTTTTTGTGTGGAGGATGGGTGGCCACTTCTTACTTCTTTGCCCAGGAGTCCTCCTCAACTCAAAGGAGGACAAGGCACTGCCAAAAATAATGTTGGAGGATGTTTCAGGGGGGGAAATGGAGGATGTGGCCAAACAAAAGCTCAAAACACTCCTAGAAGTATTAAAGTTCATGCTCCTGAGTCGTGCTCAACATGGAGGAGGTTTGGCTGGAATTCCTCCTGGACAGAAGGTTGAAATGGAGGGCCTCTGGTCACCCTGGGTTTGCCCAAGGGGCTAAGGATATAGTAGCCAACGTGGCTAGTGATTTGAGCCTTGGACTAGGACTCTGGAGACCAGGGTTTGGATTCTGGTTCAGCCATGTAAACCCACTGGGTGACCTTATTCAAGTCACACTCTCTCAGCCTCAGAAGAAAAGAATGGCAAACCCATTTTCCTCCCATTTGAAGAAACGGCCAGAAAACCCCATGATAGGTTCACTGACCCATAAGTCAGGAAGGACTTGAAGGCACACAACAACAGCAGCAAAGTACAACCACATCCCAAATCCACAGAACAGTGATACCTTTAGATATCCCTGTCTTGTGGATTTGGGATATTAGTATACTTTGCATCTCGTGCCTGTTTTCCTCCCCACTGACCACTATTGGAAAAGGAAAGAAAGACTGAGGAGCGAAAATAATGCTCTTCCTTCAGGATTCAGGAAATGAAATGGAAACAGCCCCAGGCCCTCCCTCTCTTTAAGCTTTGCCTCATTATTTCAGTCTCTTCCAAGCTTAGGAGGAAAGAGTTTTTGGGAGTTTTTTATTCCCCTGCAATTCTTTTTAGCTGGCCTCTTCCTTCAAATAAACAAGACGCTTGTTGTTTGGTTGTTGTTGTTGTTGTTGTTGTTGTGTGCCTTCAAGTCCTTCCTGACTTATGGCGACCCTAAGGCGAACCTATCATGGGGTTTTGTTACCCAATTTCTGAGGCTGAGAGTGTGTGACACACACAGGGTCACCCAGTGTGACTTTACTGCAATTCCCAGGATTCCCTAGCACTGAGCCATGGCAGTTAAAGATGTCTCAAACTGGATTATTTCTGCAAGTGTGTTTTGGACCCTTGGCTCTGATTTTCTGCAAAAGGGCAAGTAGATTGCTCTGGAATCCAGCCTGACAAAAACAAATAGTGTGTTTGGATGACCTTTCCTTTGCTCCTCTCATCCACCTATTTGTATGCAAAGGGATCTTGCAGCACCTTTGAGAGGAACTAAAAGACAGGGGTTAGTAGCAGAAGCTTTCCTAGACTTCAGCTTCTTTCCAAAGAAAAGCTAAAAGCATATCACACAAAATAGATTGGGAGTTTATCCTGTGAATATCCCCGAAAAATCACGTAATTATGCGAAACGATTTCACACATCGTCTCACAAAACCCACCATTAAAGTGGTCACAAAAAAGCATTAGCACACACCTATTTTTTTTCTTTCGAGATTTCAGTAACAATGCATTTCCTATACTGCTTTATTTGTGTAATGCGCGCAATTACTTTCAATTTTTCATTTTATTTGTGGGATGCTTTAAATGCACTTTAATCTCTCTTTAATGCCAAAATTAGTGTGATAAACTCCCTAGAAATATTACTCCATGCTCCAAATAGATGACATTTTGGAAAGCCTCCTGGACAGAAGAAAGCTAAAATAGAGGGCAGGTGCTGATAAAAGAGGACCTCTGGTCACCCAGAGCTCAAAACACTTCATAGAAATATTAAATCCATGCTTCTTAGCCATGCTCAAAATTCCTTTTGGAATTCTTCCTGGACAGAATGCTGGAATGTAGGCCAGGTCCTAGAAAAGGAGGACGTCTGGTCACCCTGAAAGTCTAGGAAAGCTCCTGCTACCACCTTTTTTTCTTTCACAAGATCCCTTTGCATAGTGATTTTCCTTCATCCCCAGAGGAAATGCCACACCTCTGCCTCCGGATTCACACTCAGCGCCAGCCAAGTAAAAATAGCAAGTGGCCCCTGGGCTTCCTAGAAGTGGACTTTCAGGAACACTGTCACCGCCTTCCAGGAGGAGGGAGATGGGAGAAAGTCAAGCCCCACTTGGGACCAAAAAAGGAGGGAAAGAGGGAGGGAAAGATGGATGGATAAACGGTGAAAAGCAATAGGAATAAACGCAGACAGAGTGGCAATTTAAAAAATCAGTATTGAATATCTATCTATCTATCATCTATCTATCTATCTATCTAATATTGAAAAACATATATATAGCATATGTAGTGGCAATTTTAAAAAAGCCTAAAGTCACCCAGGGGGTTTACATGGCCGAGACGGGATCTGAGCCCTGGTCTCCGAGTCCCAGTCCAACACTCAAACCACTATGTCACGCTGCTTCACATATATATAGTGGCAATTTTTAAAAATCACTATTGATATTTATATACATTTATTGAAACACACACATAAAAATATACTGTTTTGTTGTTGTGTGCATTCAAGTCATTTCTGACTTATGAAAATCCTAAGGTGAACCTATTACGGGGCTTTCTTGACAAGTTTCTTCCAAAGGGGCTTGCCATTGCCATCTTGTAAGCTGAGAAAATGTGACTTGCCCAAGATCACCCAGTGGGTTTCATGGCCAATATAGTATATAATAGCATATTTTTAAAAGTTATTGAAAAAGCAATAGCCATAAATGCATATATCTCAAGAGAAACATCTCTTTTGGTCTTGCTAATGGAACTTTATTTCCTGGAGTACCCACATGGCCAGGAAGAGGGGCCTGCCTACATAAATTTCCCTCCATACTACTTGAACTGAGAACAGCTACAAAATACAGGATTGGGACTAACACTGTCATCGTTTTCTCCCTCCTGTATGATTTTTAGCACCTTTGCCTGATGAAGAAGCCAGTGGAGCATCAAAAGTTTGCAGCATGTATTTTGTGCATTTGGGTTGTTTCAATAAACAGATCACTGTTTTGTGGATTTTGCATATATAGTGGGAGGAATGTACAAAAGCCACCAGTGGATAAAACTACTAATGTCTGGAAATGCACACATTTTACAGTATTTAGGTGGATCAATTCAATCTTGTTTTAACTTGGCTGTTATTTACCTGGTGGGTGTTCACTTTTTTATTTTTTTATATTAGGCATCGTAACTGAGAACAACAACAGCTTGACAAAATGCATGCCTGTGACTAAAAAACTGCCATATTTTTCCTTCTGCTGTCTGGTTTTTAACACCTTTGCCTGATGAAGAAGCCAGAGAAGCACCAAAAGCTTGCATCATGTTTTTGTGCACTTTGTTTGGCCCAATAAAACTATTGCTGTTTTGTGATTTTTTGGATGTTATTGTGTTTTTTATTGTGCTATGCACTAGTCAACAATCTGGACAGCATATCCTGAAGCATCTGCAGTACAGGTTTTTAAAGGCAGCTTACAAATAATAATAATAACATTTTGAAGTGTATATGTCAATAAACTAATAATAATGCAATTACAGACACTAGTAATAAACAATGAAATTGTCAGGTGAGACTGTAAAAGCAGTATGGAACAGCACAAACCTATGTATATATCCTCTTTTGCTCAACATTTTTCCAAGGTAAGTGTGATAGACTTATAACTTAGGTGTTTATCACACAAAGGAAATTGTGAGTTTATCCCGTGAATATCCTGGAAAAATCACGTAATTACACGAAACGATTTCACACGACATCGCACAAAACCCACCATTAAAGTGGTCACAAAGAAGCATTAAGGTGAATCTTTTTACTTTAGACAATAATCATTCATGCAATTACTCACCATTTTTGCTTTATTTGTGGGATGCTTTAAATGCACTTTAATCTCTCTTTATCACTAAAATTAGCCCCAGTATGATAAACTCCTAAGGAAGATAAAATAAAGCAAAGCTGCAAAAGGATCTAATCCACAGAGAGCTGGTGAGAAATACCCTAAAGGTACTAAATCCTTTCTGAGCTTGGAAGTTAAGCAGCATCAATGCTGGTTAGTACTTAGATGAGAAACCACCAACCAATAATGGGTGCTGTAGACTACATTTATTATTATTACTATTACTGTTTATTTACATAGTGCCATCAGTTTACATGGCATTTTACAACAACTGAAAACAGTGGGTCCTGCCAGAGGTATACAATCTAAAATGTGTGCATACATATACACACAGAGGAAAGAAAGTAACTGGTAAAACCAATTAGTATTCCTTGTCTTGAAAAACCCTATGAAATTCATGAGGTTGCCACAATGGCTTGAGGGCATGCACACACACAAATCAAAAATAGAGCAAGTTGGCAGAAGAACCTGACTGGAGAAAACATTACATTGTCAGGGTACTGTATTAACAGAGGTTTTAAAAGGCTACTTTTTTGAACTACTCCTCCAAGAATCCTCTGGCTATCATAGCTCCTGGCAAGAAATGCTTGGAGTTATTTTTAAAAAGTAACTTTTTCAAGGTTGTCAGAGAGGGCTTTGATTTACATCCAACTGCTAATCCCAATCATCATTGATGTAAATCTACTGATTCAGTGGGTTTCTTCCAATTTGGACTAGGAATTGGATTTAGGCTATTGACCACGATATGTGAATACCTGTATACTTGCACTGGATTCTACTGCTTCCAACAGTATCAGTCTCTCCCCTCCCCAATACTCTGGAGAACTGGGGAACTCTCTGGTACATAGGTTTTTGGCATTACAGAGGACTGCAGCAGGGATGAAAAGGGAAAGAAAGTCCCAGTTCTTCTAGTATCAAGTACAGAATTACACCATTGGATACAGATGTGACTCACTGGATCTTGCCAGCTTCATCATTTCCCTATGTACAGGACCTTTGAACCAGATATTGGTGCTCTGAACCTGTATGGGCAGGTACTTGTGGGGGGAATGTGATCCATTGGTTACTCTTTTGGTCCCAAGTCAAATACAGTTTTTCAGATCAGTACCATCATTTTTTTTATTTTTTATTTTTTTTATTTTTTTGCAGAAACAAAGCCAGATAAAACCTTTGAAATACTGGCAACTCTTGTGCTATGCACTAGTCAACAATCTGGACAGCATATCCTGAAGCATCTGCAGTTTCTGAATAGTATTCCAGAAAAGCCCACATCCATGTGCAACACACTGCAGGAATCAAGTCTTGATATTACCTGGCTATGGATAACTGCACTTTGCACACTGTTGCTTCATGCTGTGAATGTATGATTTTCAAAGTGACAACTAACAGCACATG
This sequence comes from Sceloporus undulatus, assembly GCF_019175285.1. Classification (NCBI taxonomy): domain Eukaryota; kingdom Metazoa; phylum Chordata; class Lepidosauria; order Squamata; family Phrynosomatidae; genus Sceloporus; species Sceloporus undulatus. Next base: position 104,247,993 of record NC_056524.1, on the reverse strand, counting down.
CAAGCTTGCAAACTTGAACCTTTAAGACACATGTGAGCAATCTGTGGGCCCTAGAAGCCTGGGGCAACTCACATACCTTTCTTATCCAAGTTGCCAGAAACAGACAGCTTTTAGCAGTGTGAAATAGGAAAGTCTAACCTTTCTGCTACTACCCTGCACACAAAACTGACAAAAACATCTATTTTCCCACTGATCACAGCAGCTAAGGAACAAGGATTTTGAGAAGGATCGCTGGACGGCAAGGATACTAAAGCCCCCCCCCCCCTTGCATCAGTAATACTGATAAGGATTACACAGTAGTGAGGTTAAACACACTGCAATCCTCATCTAGATCACTGCTTTTCTGGTGCTAACTTAGATATGCAGTAATTGTATGCCATATCTGCAGGCTGTCAAATAGTATGAGAGATAAGAACAGAAGAGAGCTGCCTTCACCTTGCATGGCCCACTTTTCTAACTAGATCCCCACAGGATGCCAATGTGTTCTAAATTTAAAAAGGAATTGAGGATATTTGAAATCTCTTGGAGTTAAGGTATAATCAATTCAGTTAAATTATTCAGCGTGTGTAACAGAATATGAGCAAGGTTCAGTATGCCTTGCAACAACCCCAGCCGTCAGCAGATACTAAGTGGCCAGTGATCCATCCATTGGACTTCATTGTCAATTTTGCTGATCCTTTATATGGATAAAAGAAGCACAACAGGATGAAGTTTAATTAGAAAACTCGTGGCTCTCAGAATGTAAAGTTTCCCTCGTGGTGTTAGGCCAAGTTTCCTGAAATCCTGTTCCTGTTTACATTAAACTTGTTGCCACTAAGGTCAGTGGCTTACACACAGGAAAGTGCACATTGGATTGCAGCTTTAAGCTGCAATTTTTAAAAAGACATCTGGAAGTAGGTCATATTCACTGCAGCTGGACATTTCCAGTTAAACATATCTAAGATTGGACAATATATCAAAACTGCAATCTCTATGTTTGGTCTTTCAGATGACTTGGACTTCTGTTTCCAAAATCCACCAATGTTTGCCATGCTGGTGGAAGCTTCTGGGAGCTGAAGTACAAAACAGCTGGAAGAGCAAATGTTGAGAACCCCTGATCTTAAGTTACTTGGCAGTGTCCTATCCTACTGAGTGGGACTTGCTTCTGAATAAGCATGCAGCTGGGCTACACAGCTGAATTTTATTTATTTCTATATCCTAAACTTGACCACCCATTCTTAGTTTGCATGGGTGGTCAAGTTTAGGATATAGATGGACCAATTAATACACCTGGTATAAAGCAGCTTCCAAATTTATTAGATATCAGAACTTATACGTTGCTGGTGTTACTGGGACATTATAAATATGATAAAAGCATTTTAATCACAAAACCAATGTGGTGTAGTGACTTGAGTGTTGAACTAGGACTCTGGGAGACCAGGGTTTAAACGTCTAGCTCAGCCATAGAAGTGCACTGCATGACCTTGCACAAGTCCCATGTTTTCATCCTTAGAGGAAGGCAATGGTAAATTTCCACTGAATAGAGCTTGCCAAGAAAACTCTATGAGAGGTTAATCTTAAAGTTTGACTTGAAGGCATATAACAACAAGTGTTTCAATCGCTTAAATTTTTTTTAAAAAAAAAACTTGTGTCAACAATTTTAAAGTGGCTTTGTTTTCATGAAACATTCTTATCCCCAGTTAAACTATAAAAATTGGAAAAACCTTTGCATCCATCCTCTGCCAATGTTAACAAACCTATGTAGCAAAAACAGAAGGCCAACACTATGCATGATTATTAGGGAACAAATCCCATCTGCTCTCCAAGACAGCAAGCCCAGGATTGTTACCTCAAATAAAGCATTTAAGTCCCACTGATTTCAGTGGGGAAGTCTCACACCTAGGATGGATTCACATGCAGAGTTACAATTTAAAAGCTGTATACCTAACTGTGCATAGAATCCAGCTGTCAATATCTTGCATTGCAATAAATGAGACTTTAAAGGCTTTTGGTAGGAAAATGCTTTTAGTATTCTATCTGTTCCATCTGTACATCCAATTTAATTCACCACTACAGAATGCAGAGGGCAGAACATATCCAAAATACTTCATTAGTTACCACTGACTCACTTATGAATCCCTGGTGCTGTGATTCTAATTCAGTCTGACAGTTACATAGCTGCTTTTCTCACTTAGCAGAATGACTGTTGAATTGTCAGTGACATTTACTAAAAACAGGTTCAAAGAAGAATGATTTCAGGACTTGAAAATGCTTTTGCATTCCTGTCCTAACTGCAACAAATGATCAAATGTGTTTGTTTTTTTAACACTCCAGTGTAAATTTAGAAGCCAGTTGAGATGCTGTTACAATCAATTAATTCTATTATTGTAAGCAGTAAGTCTCATCTTTTTCATCAGTGGCTGGATGGAAAGAATGGAAATCCAAAATTGTAAATATGGATCTATTTGATGGCCAGGTTATGTAAAATCACTGCAGCTGAGAACCATTACTACAGGTTATAATAAACCACTTGCATAGAATCTCAGTCTGTTGCTCATCTAGTGTTCACCACCATTATGCATAAAAAAGCACACGCTCCATTTTGAGATTTTTAAAAAACTGCAAGCATATTGTCAAACTCACCTGATAAACCACCGCTGGTGAAGACTTTGCTACATGGTAACAATTATTGTACATAATTTTTAAATGCCCACCCACGAAACCCTGAGACTACATTTTCAAATATGACATACTTGAGAGTATATGCTATTAAATTTAATGGGCCATACTCCTTTAAAAAGCAGGCTTGGGATTATGCTACAACAACACAATTAAATTCCAATTTAATTGGGACTGCCCTTGCCAAACTGAGACAGTTGGTGGGTATCTTGTTCTGTATATTCCTCTTTTGTCCTAGTTTTTTGGCCGCTTTTAAAATGTCCCAGTTTCTTTTTCCTTTTCCCACTTTCCCCCTTCCTGCTCATCTTAGTTCATTTTCTGCAAAATGAGTTCAAAATGCAAAAGTAGTTTACACTCAGTTAACTCAGCAAGGAGGATAGGAGAGGAAAGGGTGGAATGATGCCCTTCTCAGTAAGGTCAGGTAAAAGCAAATCAGCAATTCCTCCCAACTTGTCTGTTCTTAGGGGCTGTGCAGACCGTCCCTTTTACAGACAGATTGGGACCGTGGCAAGTGCACACTGGTGGCCCCAATCTGGCCTTTTCAGGGCACAAAAAAGAGCTGCAAGAATCAGCTCCTTTTTGTGCCCTGCAAAGGGTGCAATAGCTGCAGTGGCACAGCTTTACGGCACTCCTTTGGCACTGCATTGTGCAGACACAGCGCCAGAGGAGCGCCGTGATGCGGCACGATGTATGGTCTGCAGTGTCATGCTGCCCTGGGGGCCAAGACGGGATTTGCATCATGTGGACGCCACACCCTGACTCTGTCAGCAGGCCAGCCTTTATGGCCAGAATGCACTACCCTTGGTTAACGTTTGTTCTCTTTCTTGACACTCTTGTTGCTTGGCCACATGTGTCCACAGTTTTCATCTGTGAAATGTTGGAGGTTATGATATAGGCTAGCAATGTTATTAGTGGTTTAGCAAGCCATCATATCCTATATAGAGTTAAATAATACACTGACAGAATTTAATTCTTCAAGAAAATTTAAAGACTGAATAGTTTTGTGCAGACTCTCATCAAATTCAAAACTGCTAAGATGGGCGGCAGACTGATAGACAGACATATGAAATGATCTGTGTTATTATTTTAACCAAAATAACATTGCAGAACATCACACTGTCTTCCCTGACAATCTGACAATAGAACTAAGAATCACTTCTCTATTTCATAAGGGTTTATTTTGATTTTTTTTTGGGGGGGGGGGGTTGGTGGGTGAAATTTATCATAATGCTGTGGCCTCTTTTCAAAGACCTCTTCCTTCTTCAATTAATATAGATTCCATGGGAGACCAGGAACACTGTTTTTCTTTTCAAAGTTGAATGTAATGGGTGGAATCTAGACATCCATGAGACTTAAATCAGCATAGCATGACTAAGTTTGGATTCAGCCCCGTTTCCTGCTGCTGAAAGAAATGTAGAATGCAGGATTCAACTGAAATTGGAAGATTCCGGTTTATAGGATGGAAGCATTATGTTGTTGTTCTGTGCCTTGAAATCATTTCTGACCTATGGTCACCCTAAGGCATTTTCTGGGGCTGAGAGTGTGTGACTCACACAAGGTCATCCAGTGGGTTTCCATGGCTGAGCAGGGAATCAAACCCTGGTCTCCAGAGTCCTAGTCCAATCCTCAAACTATTAACACCATATTGGCTTTCTCCTTTTATAAATCAGGGGTGGGAATCATGAAGTCGTCCAGAAGATATTGGACTTTGCAGGTCCAAGCAACCCTATCCAACAGAGCCAATGGTGAGGAATGCTGGAAGTTGCAATCCAACAACATCAGGAAGTCTGAATGATTATTTTTTTAAAAATTATGCATTTATAACAGAGCCAGCACAGTATAGTGGTTTGAGCTCACCTATGACTCTGGAGATCAGAGGGAAATCCCCGCTCAGCAGTGGAAACCCAGTGGGTGACCTTGGGCAAAACAAAGACAAAGACAGTCCCTTCCTGGGACTGTCTGTTTCCCAGTGTCCCAGTCTACCTGTGGAGAGACAGGGCAGTATGGTCCATATTGCAAGGAAGCCCCTTTACACCAGCGTACTAGGAGGCATCCTCCTCTGATGTGTCACCTGGTGCAATCCACACCCACCCACATCCCCTAGTGACACCCCTGGTCAGAAACAAGCCTCAGTTTCGTATCCTTTCCTGGTCATAGCCCCCACCTTCACAGCATTCCCTGAGTTGTAATTGGATTGCCCAGCTCCCCCCTTCGTATCATCTTTGTTTATATCCTGCCTTTTCCCCAATATTTTCCCCAGTACTCAAGGCAGCTTACAAAATGAAAAGTTTACAATATATTTAAAAACTTTTTTTTTACAAAAAAATGACTATTAAAACCAGATTAAGCTATCAACCATATTGAAATAATTTAAAACATACACAGTTTCAAACTGTCAACAATACAGTTTAAAACAACCAAGTCTTTTGGCCTTTTTGTAGAAGTCTTCACTTTAGAACCTGGTCAGGTTCATTTGACAAGATAGTCAGTACAGATGGTGCAGCAAGGGAGTTGTTTGCTCTTTGAAGCTAACCCCAATTAATAATCTGGCAGCATATCTTTGAACATTTCACAAAGGAAATCTGGGATGCATGTGGCCAAGCTACATAAGAGTGGCAAAAGTTAGAAGAGTCTTAACAGTTTGCTTTTGCATGAGCCTACTGGAAAGTACAAGACTCTGGCACCTCATCTCTTCTTCAACCTGATGAGTTAACTGAGTATAAACTATTTTTGCACTTTGAACGCAGTTTGTAGCAACTGAAATAAGCCAAGGACAAAGGGGGGAAATGAGAGGAAGAGAGAGAAGAAGGGACACTTTAGAAAGAGCTGAAAACCTAGGACAACAAAGTGTTAATCAGGAGTGTTCCTGACAAATCAAGACAATTGGGGGGGGAGTATGTGGCTGGAGTTCTTCGGGCTACCTGGAAGCTTCTGCACACATTTCAAAGGCAGCCCCATATAGAGTACTTTATAGTAATCCAGAAAGGATGTAACCAAGGCATGTGTCATCATGGCTAGATCAGACATCTCCAGGAGTGTGTGCAGCTGGTGCACTAGCTTTAAATGTGCAAATGCACTCATCATCACCACCGAAACCTGCTTTCTGACTGGGGTGAGAAACAGACCAGCATAAAAAGCCAGCTTCTGGACATTTTGGGGCGTGATGTACAGATGAAGGATGCTCCCAAGACGCCCAGAAGCCAGCGTCAAGCTGTCCAGCTGACTAGACATGGGCCGGCTTCTTGCGTTCTGGCGGTGTGGTGTTTATACACCACACAGTGCTGGAGCACCTTAAAACCAACTTTCAGCTGCGGCGGGGAGGAAAAGCTGACTTTTTGCCAGCGGAAAAAGGAGCGTCTGTTTGCTGCTTCTTTTTTGACCAGCCAAAAGGTGGATTGGGGCCGCGGCATGTGATTGTCACGGCCCCAATCCATCTTCGCAAGGGACAAACTGTTTTGCCCCTGAATCCAGGAGTATACTCAAACTGTGAACCTGCATCTGATGACTCCCACCCCTGCTGTAAATAAACCGTAGTATGAAGCTGCAGCTTCTATTGCAGATGGTGAGCAACAACAATGATAAATATTTAAAATCACAGAATCATACAGTGGTATTGCATAATAACTAGCTGATCTTGAAGTATGATTCACTATCACATGGCTGTGATGATGGATATAATTGTATCTTATAACAAGAAGCACAAAACCAATCACGAAAGTGATGATTTCTCCTTCACATATCTGTCAGGTGACAGACATGACATTTTAACTTCTGCTGTTCATGTTTCAGATTGGCACGATCCCTGAGGCATAATTCCTTTATGTACTCGTGTGGAAATGTTTCAAGACTCCTTCTCTGTGCAACTAGGAACATAGAAAAGATCCCACGCACGCATCTAAAGATACAGACAGGCTTTCATTCTCTACAGTTCACTTGGAAGAGTCTTTCAATTTGGTGTGCTATAAAAATATGCATTTCATATTCGGATGATCAAAATTAGCACAAGTTGACTCACAAGCCATAGAAAAAGTGCTCAAATCCTGATCAAAGACCAAATAAGAGGCAGAATAAAGGAAGGAAAATATCCCCCCTTCTGTCATCTGGCAGTGTTAGGACTACATAAAAAGCAACCAAATACAATCTTGTCATGCGTTCATCACAAAGAATCCCATTGTGGCAATGGTCTTAATATTATTTTGCTGCTCTCCATTTTTCTACACAACAGGAGTTTCCAGAGCCATCTTTCCCAGGTCAGTTTCCTTGTGTGGAAAAAGTTTTTTTGATTTATTATGACATGTTTTTTAAATATAACATCTGTGCATGTGTGCGCGTGTGTGTGTTATATGCACAAATAAACAGTGTGTGTGTGTGTGTGTTTATATTTATATTTAAGCTCCAAGCTCTTAAAGACACACCTGTTTTCATAAGCAGATGTTATGCTCTTGGAACAACACTGCCGTTTGTCATCCATCCACAAAACCCAATAACCTCTTTCTTTTTTTGCTGACTACATTGCAGTGGTAGTTGGTTTCTCTCCAGAACTGTTGCACAGTGGTTAAATGCCTGTACAGCAGCCACTTACTCACTAACCACAAGGTTGTGAGTTAAATACCAGCCAGGGGCTCAGGCTTGACTCAGGCTTGCATCCTTCTGAGGTTGCTAAAATGAGTACCCAGATTGTTGGGGGCAATTAGCTTACACAATGTAAACCACTTAGGAAGTTGTTATGTGCACTGATAAGTGGTACAGAAATGTACTTGCTATTGCTACTGAAATATTAGGGCTGTAGTATGTTACACAATGGTTAAAATACATTGAAAAATATACATTGTTGTATAGTAATGGATTAATGTAAAATAACTATTCTAGTTATTTAAAAACACAATTGCAAGATTTCTCATTTGCCCACTTCTGACATAAAGAGGGACCCAATGCCTTCAGAGGCATCCTAGTGGTATAGATTATATTGCAGATTAGAATTCAGCAGTTGAACCTCCCCTAGATGGTAGCCAGAGAAGCAAGATATAGATCAAGGCAAGGTATCTTCAATATCCTGTCTCCCAGTAAACATGGAATGAGACAGAATAGTAGGACTAATCGTGAATGGTTTAGTTGTAAAATAAACATTTAACCTGTTGGCACCAGAAAGCCTGGGGTTACCAAAAACACAATGGCCAAGAGAAATGCCAATATTAATGTTTGTATTCAACTTTACTATTGGTATTCAATATATGAAAGGAATAGTACCGTTGCTTTCAAAGCCACTGTGTCTGAAATAACTGCTAAATCAAAAGCGTGGCCCTTAGCAGATTGTCTTGGATGTCAAGAGGAAAACAAAGTGAGATGCTCTGGGTCAAATCCAAACATTTTTGCAGATCTGTTTACCTAACAGACTTTTTAAACTGTGACAGCTGAACAGCAGAAATCACTATTCAAGCATATGATTTGTCAAGTCACTGTTTTTCATGGTATTATTTCTGCAAACTGTCGAAATCCTTGGTGGTTTGGGACCAGCTTACTTGAAAGATGGGCCTCTTCCACATATACCTACCGGAATATGGGATTCTCTAAAGGGATCCTGCTGCATAAATCCTCCAAGGAAGTACAGTATGCTCTTGGTATTCTTTGAGGTTTGGTTACAGAACTCCCCATGGATACCAAAATCCATGGATGCTCAAGTCCCATTAAATACAAAGGCATAGTGAAAGTGTGTCCCTTATATAAAATGGGAAAAAGAAGGCTAGCTTTTGAATTGATATTATTTTTGAATATTTTCAAGCCATGGATAAAAAAAACTGTGAGTACAGAAGGCCAACTGTACCATGGGTGGTATTACCCCAGCTGTGGAATTGCCTTCACTTAGAAGCTTATCTCTTTATGGTCATTTTGTGACTTTATCGCACCCGTTTCCCCCCCATTATGGGTACAGGAAGAAGATGTTCATGCGTGCACACGACCAGCCAAAAACAAAAAATTTTATCACACGCCAAAGCTTCCTCCAAAAGGCCCCGTTCTGTCCCCTGGTGCCAAGCTGTTCCCATTCAGTGCTGAGGGGCATTAAATGTTCTGGTTGTAAGTTTTCTGACCTACGAAAATGGCACCCCTCAGCACTGAACAGGGATGGCTTGGTGCTGGGGGACGGAATGGGGCCTTTTGGAGGATGTTTTGGCGTGCAGTAAAATCCGTTTTTGGATGGTTGGTGCGCACATGAGCATCCTCTTCCCGTACCCGTAACAGGGAGAAAAAAGGGTGCGATAAAGTTCATGGACATATATACTTGACTATAAGTTGACCTCATGTACAAATTGAGGAAAGGTTTGTGGGCCAAAATTATGGATTTTGATATGACCTGTGGAGAAGGTGAGGGTAAAACTTAGGGGCTTGTAACAAGGGATATAAAAGATGACACAGAACAAAATGATGGCAAATAACTTACAAAATGCCTGCAGGCATAACTGTTTGTGTTCACCCTAAAGGTTGGATGGATGAGGAAGGAACTATGCTAAATAGGGACCAGGTGCAGGCGGGGCTAAGAAAATGAACACATGTCAGAAAGGATGAAAATACAAATTGTGATTGCATTAGTAGTGATTATAGGCCTGTTACAGACAGGCCAAAATAAAGCTGCTTCGAGTCACTTTGGAGGTATGGTATTTCAATGATGTATGCGTCCTAAGATTCCAAAAGCCACACCAAAGCCACGCTCCTGTCCTAAGGACTGGAGTGCAGCTTTGGTGTGGCTTTTGGACCCTTAGGACTCATGCATCATTGAAATACCATACCTCCAAAGTGACTCGAAGCAGCTTTATTTTGGCCTGTCTGTAACAGGCCATAGTCTTTAACTTTAATGCAATAACTTTGCCTGATTTTAACCTAGAAAAAATTGATAAACATACTGAATGTCTTTTTCAAAGCCTGATTCCTCTCAGCGCTCCTTTGAGGGGAGATCAGCAAGAAATGGAGTCAGGTCATCAAGAAATGAAATGCAAAACTATGGGCAGTGAGATTTCCAGGCCAAAACCTGGGATGCAGGGACTCCCTCGGTGGTGTCATTAAAGTGTTATTCAATAATTGTCGACCACAGTTGCTCACAACTTGTAATTCAAACAAACACACATGCACACGAAACATATTTTCGTTGCTTCTAGCTAGAAGGTGGATGCATAACAGAGTGGAGGATGAGACCTAGTGCTACAACAACTGGGACAGAAGGAGACAGCTAACTAATTAAATACAAAGATCCTTTGGAGAATCTATGCAAGTTGCAGATGCAAATCAGTTAAGCCTTGCAAAATTATAGCAAGCTGCTGTTCTACTTGCTGAACAGGTGATTTGCTGATTTACACAGTCCTCTCCTCTTGCCCAGAGCTGAGCCCATCTAAACAGGAGAACTTGCACTCTTGCCTCCTGTTTGGGTGGGCTCAGTTCTGGGCTGAACCAGCTCTGGGCTGAACCATGAAAACTGGAGACTTTGGGCTTGGCAACCCTCCACAGCTCTGCTGGTGTTTTCAATTACTGTATTTTGGACTTTAATATTGTGTTTTATCATTTGTTCTGTGAGCCACCCAAAGAATATACATTAATGGGAGGCAACCATACAAATACAGGAAATAAATATATCAACCCATATCCGTTTGTTGAATTACAGTGGAGTAAGTCAGACTAATGCCATTGCAACTTCCTTTTTTTGGTCATTGTGGATATCAGAATTCTTTACCAATGGCACAACACACACCCCTCCAACTTTTAAGCGATACAGCTCCTCCAACACAGCTATAATTGGCTCTCCATATCCACAGATTCAGCCATCCACAACTTGAAAATACTTTTTTTTAAACCTCCAAAAACCAAGCCTTGATTTTGCCATTTTATATAAGGGACACCACATTATTATGGGAACAGCATGGTGTAATGACTAGGACACTGGAAGGCCAGGGCTCAAAATCCTGGCTCGGCCATGGAAACTACTGTCACATCCATAGAGGATGGCAATGGCAAACCCCCTTTGAAGAAACTTCCCAAGAAAACCCTGATAGGGTCGCCTTGCCATAAGTTGGAAATGATTTGAAGGCGCACAACAACAACAACAAATGCTGCTATGGCATTAAATATATAGGGACTTGAGGATCCACTACTTTTGGTATCCATGGGGGTTTCTGGAACCAAGCCCCAACAGATACCAAGGGCCCACTGTATTTCCATATTATTAGAGGATGGTGGGAGTTATTTTATTGTCACTGTAGATGCTGCAAGGACTTCATCTGCAAGGACCTTCTGAGGATGTCTGGAGGTCCCTGTGGATGCCTGTTGCAATGCACCCAATTACAGAAAAATAGTTGTACATGTCTCTCCTGATCCCCTACTCTCCAATGGCACAGAAATAACCATGCTGTGGGAGCTGTGTCAATTAAAAGATGAGTTGAGAGGCATCATCAAGAGACACTGCATCATAGACATAGCTACATCTTATATATACATATACCAATGCAAAACTTTAGCCATTGTTTCTAAAACAAATGCACTTTTGCTCTCTTTCTCTGTGGTTATACTCCATGAATAACCTTGGTCTCACATATAGATGCAACTAAGCAGTGCATCAGTACAATCAATCGATGTTGTAATTAATTAGTGGTAGAATTAACTGAAAAACATAGTCTAAAGAAATAATAGCAGATGGCTGAAATTGATATTGCCTGCTAATGCAATTGATTTCAATTTAAATAACTAATCCAATTTATGGAAAAGGTAGGAATATATCACGCTAATAAGAGAATTGTAGAAACCTGATGGGTCAAATATGAAGGTTTTTACAAGGGTGACTAGAGTGCTCATAGTTTGTAAAAGGACAGAGGCAATGCCTAGATCCCTAAAATTAAGAGAAATGAATTAGGGTATAGGTGTCTTATTAGCATAAATGATTAAACAGTTTTGAGAAGGGACCAGATTTACAAATTCAATTATTTATGGTTGTTGAACTGTAATGGGGGGGGGGGACTAAAATTTTTGACTGGCATTCCATTAGTAAATTATGATCTCATTAGACTGCCTTACGACATCACATTTCACTTCTTCAGTCACTATGAAGGTCAGAATTCTGTTTTGACAACCCAGAAATGTCTGTGTTGGGTGGGCTGTGCAGTTTACGAGGTGGGTTTTGTGGGGAGGCATAGCTAGGGAGACACCTCAATGTGAGCTACATATGTCTCCCAGCATAGAATCTTGGCCAATAGTTCACATATACAATAGTTCATGGATATACCATATTAAAACATTATTGCTAAATTACTTTTCAGCTGTATGTCTCTTATTCAGCAATTGAATAGGGAATATACCCGTATATACTTGACTATAAGTCGACCTCATGTATAAGTCGCGGGCAAGTTTGGGGGCAAAAATTGTGGATTTTGATATGGCCCATGGATAAGTCGAGGGCAAAACTTAGGGGCATATAGCAAAGGATCAAAAGGATGAAGCAAGCCAAAACAATGTCAAAGAACCTACAAAATTCCAGCTATGATTTTTGTGCTCACTCTTATCACTGGATGGATAAGAGAATAGAGAGGATTGGTGCTTCCAGGACAGATTACACTCTTGTCTTTCACCATGGGATGATTCTTCCTTTTAAATAAGAGTTAAGATACAATACTTACATTGACCCATGGACAAGTCAATTCAGGTTTTTTGGGTCATTTTTTGATCTAAATTTCTAGACTTATACATGAGTATATACAGTAATAGGTCTCTATACCACAAAAAATTGTAGTTCAATAAAATTGGAAAAAGAAGAGGAGTTTAATATGTTTATCTATTCTTTTCAAGTTATTTCTGTCTCTGCTATCACATTTTCTACTGAAGAAGTAATGCCCATGATCATATCTGCTTCACTGATTGAGATGAACAGTCCCCTTGGGATTCCACCCCCCTGCCTGAGGATTAGAGAAAAAAGGCCAGATCCTAAGACTCAAGGCTAGACCCTGAGATCTGAGAACCCTAATGGCTGGCTGGCTTCTAGTCACATACACCTATATGACTTCCAGGACCAAAGGCCACGTGTCTCTCTGTGGGCTCAGTACAAATTGCTGAGCCAAAAAAGAAGTAGGGAATGATGGGACTTGTAATTTGATAGAACTGAAGAGTTGGCTTCAGATGAGTCTTCACATGGCAGTTAAAGTGTACAGCAGCACTACTGAAAGTGGTGGTCCATGGACCAGTGCCAGTCCATAAGATATTGGCTGCCAGTCCATAGCAAACTTATAGGAAAGAAATAAAAAATTGTAGTCAATGGACACAAATATGGTGCCAGTCCCTGGTACACTGGGGGGCAAACAACTGCTGCCTTCCACACTGGAGAGCTTAAGAAGCATTGGTGTACATCCAAGCTTCCATACCAGAAAAGCAGTCCTGAGAACAGACCCTTCCACAGACCTATGTGAAGAGACTGGTGTGTGAAAAACAACTATTTAACACTTCCCTCTGTTTGTACAAAGGTGGCTAGGCATGATTAATTGTGCATTGTTTCCTCACCAATCCCAACTACTTCCACCAGAACTGCATGGATAGTTGTGTAATTACAGAAGAAATGTGTGCTGCTTTCCCCCCCGAACTGTTACCTTTCTATGTTGTAAACAAGCCAGGCTTGCCAATTTTCCACAGAATGGAAACTTTCTGTTATGCATTCGCAAAAATATATTAGATAGCACTCATAATGCAAATGCTATTTAATGCCAGTAAGAGGAGGAGGGAGAGTTAATTTTTAACCAGAGAGTTTGAACATCACATTCTGGGCAAAAGAGGGAGGCATTAAAGCTATGACAGCTAGACCACTTGGGGTATGCAAATTGTATCTGGATAGCCTACATCCTTTTGCTCTTCAGTGCCAACTTTTGACCACTATTAGCACCATGATCTCTAGAAAGTAGTGGTAGGAATTAGGAACCTCTCTATACTGAACTAGTCCATTATCAACACCAATGTTCATTGTATACAAATAAATGACAGGTCACGTGCTAGGGTTGCAGGGCATGTGCACGCGCCACCCCAAGGCAACCATAGCTTGTTGCCATGACACTGTAAAGGGCCCATCTGTCCAGGGCCATAAAAATCTTTAATAATGACCTCTAGTGCAATACTCTAGGGGGAGAATTGGTCTGGAGGTCTCTAGCAATACACACACACACTAAGGCAGTTGTCCCTTCATATTTGCAGCTTTGACTTTTGTGGCTTTGATTATTTGCAGTTTTGATTAATATGTTCTGTCTAGGAATCACTAGGTCCTCCAGAGCAACTCGTGCCAGAAATTGACCATAGAGTTGTGCTGGAGAACCTAGAACATCCTAAAGAAAACACTTCTCTAGGCATTTGTAGGTCCTCCAGCATGATTCTATGATCAACCTCTAGCAGTGTTGTACCGGAGAACCAGGAGATTCCTAGAGAGTTGTTCTTTTAGGTAAAAAGAATAGTGTTTTTTATTTGCAGTTTTTCCATATTCACAGAGGTCCTGCACCCCTAACCTAAGCAAATGTGGAAGGATTACTGTATATGTGCTTCTCCAAACTATGAATCTGGAGGTGAAAGGAGGAATTCTAACCTCTCCCATCCTTAGTCTGCTGATTGCTATTTCTGCTTTTTCTCCACCAATGTTTCTATGGCCTGGTACAGACCAGTGCCATAGCATGTTCTGGCAACGTGCTAGGGTTGCCTCGGGCGCCTCTTACAGATGCCCTGCAACCCTAGCACGTCTTCCGTACGTCAAAATGATGGCATCCTGTACAGATGGACGCCGCCATTTTGACGCGACGGACACCTAGCATCCGCACGTTGTGGCACCATAATGACGTTGCAAGTGCACCATTGGTGCACTGTGGCATCATTATGGCACCACAAGAAGAACAAGCTTTTTGAGAGTTCTTTTTGCTCCACAGGGAAGTCCTGTGGTCTGGAGGCTGCGGCTTCCCTGCGGAGCAAAACCAGGCGCAGGCAGACCACCCTTTCTGGGCGGTCTGTACCCCGTCTAAGTTTCATTTGACAATTATATGTAAAATGATACAGCTTTTAGGCCCCAACTAAAATTAATATTGATATTAGAATTAGTATTACAAGGATTAGCCTAAGTAAAGATTAGGCCCTCTAACTACCTATCTGTAGTATACAGCCAATACACCATATCCATGGATTCTGTACCCATGGATTCAACCATTCATAGCTTGAAAAATATTAAAAGTAAAATTCTTAAAGGCAAACCTTGATTTTGCCATTTTGTATAAGGACACCATTTTGCTATGCCCATTTTATATAGTGGGACCTGGGCATCCATGAATTTTGGTATCCACAGGAGGTCATGGAACCAAACCCCAGTGAATACCAAGAACCCTAACAAAGAAGGGAATGGCCTAGGGCCATGAAACATATGTGCTATTCCACATATTCAACCTGAAGTTCAATGCACTTGACATATTATTTCTCCAGTTTCTTTAGCTCTTAAAAAATCTGATGTCTGGTCACTGAAATACTGCTCTGCTGCTGCTATCACCTCTCAATCATTAAAAAATGTAATTTCTTTCAATCTCTTTTTAAGGTTTTGAAACAGGAAACAGTCAGAGGGACCAAGATCTGGTGAGTAGTGTGGATGATCTATGCACTCAAACCCATTTCTTCAAAACATCTATCATCTTGCTAGCCATGTGAGCAGGTGCCTTGTCCTGTAAAAAGAGAATGCTTTTCTGCAGTTCTGCTGTTTTACCTTCAATGCCTCCTTTAATTGATACAGCAAGTTAAAGTAGTATTCTGCATTTACTGTTTGGCCTTCTGAAGATAGCCATCAAAACACTATCCCCTCCATGATCTTGCCTGTTGACCTCTGAGTCTTACATTTCTTCGGCCATGGAGAACTGAAATATCATCACTGTAAGGACTTTGTCTCATCAACACTGATGAGTCATTTAAAAAATCATTAGATTGTTCAAAATGCAGCAAAATCAACTTGGAGGTATCCACTTGATTTCGTTTCTGGTCAGCATTCAAACATTTTGACACCTGTTTGGCTGACAGCTTCTGCATATCCAACTGCTCATGAATTATAAACCCAATGTGTTCCCAGGTTATCTCTAGTATCTCTGCAGTTGTTTTAGTGGAGGTGAGTTGATCTATCAAAATTAGGTCATGAACATGCCCAACAATTTCAAGAGTTGACACTGTTGGCCTCCCAGACCTTGCTGCATCTTCAGTCTCAAAATTTCCACAATGAAAGTCAGCACACCACTTCTTCACAGTTGAGTATGATGGGCACTTGTCACTCAATGTTTGCATCGTGTATTCATGGATTCCCTTTGGAGGTTTCTTCTGCAGGAAGAGGAACTTCATGACAACCCAGAATTCGGCACTTGAAAATGCCACACTTTTTTTTTTGACATAGTTCTGTCACTGATCTGAAAATATCCAGAAATTGGAGCTATAGTCCTGTAAATTGGCAATTTACAACACAAAAGAATACTCTTTCAAGCTACAGTGACAAAATTGTGCTTAGATTTTGGAAAGAGGGTTGAACCAAGAACTTTTTAGTATCCCATGTACAGAATTTGTTAAGATGTTGTGAAGGAAGTCCATAACATATATCTCATGTCTTTATGCATGTGTATTCATGCACACACCTTTTTTTTTTGTCTGACAAATACAAGATATCACAATGCTTTGTTCTTGGCAGAAACTGGCTGTAGAGTTCACCTACATCCCTTTAAAACACTGAAGAGGTGGTGTGAGTGGAGCAAGGCTTGGTGGGAGAAAAAGGAGAGGGCTCAGGGATTTTTAAAAATAATTTTGAAATATTTTTATAATTTTTTAATTTTAAAATTCTTTTAAAATGTCCTTGTAAAACATCAGCTCTTACCAAGTTTTCTCTCTAACCATATGAAACTATGTACATGTAAATACATTTAAGCTGTGCATATGATATTGTAATTTAAAAGTATAATTTTAATTTTGCTAGTTGTTTTATGTCACAACTATTACTATTACATTCCGTGATATATGGGAATTACAATTTATGAGTAACGTTATTACCAAAAATATTAATAAGGATTCTGTATGGGGTGGTATGGGAGAAAGTCAATGGGAGGGGTGACACCATCAGTTACCACACTGGGTGACGTCAACTGTACTGACACCACTGCTGGACACATCCTGGGGTAACTGTATGTATATTGTGTGCATACAAGCTAGGTTTTTGAGACCAATATTTATACCTGAAAACTAGCCTCCTGGAATGTAGTATCTTGTCAGGTAACAAAGACTTGATGTTCTTTCCCAGGAATTGGCAATGGGATTCTGGACTCACTGATGTTTTTAACCTTAGGGCCCATTCCCACTGGTGGAATACCCCACGTTCCAATTTGGCTCCATCTCGCTATAGAAATCGATTCCAAAAGGTCCCTCATTCTAACTATGAAAAGGGATCCTTTTGGAATAAGTTTTTATCCATTGGAACCATTATCGTTCCCATTGGGGCCTGGGGAGGCACAGCAGCCCTTCAGCTGGTCACCCCCCCCCGGAACCCCTTTACACCAGCGAATTTTAGTTTCCTCTGATCAAATTCTATCCAGGGCACCTCGCCTCGCTGCTCTGGAGGCTGCTCCAGCGGCGGGGGCCCGCATCTTGGGCCGCAGTGGCCAGCCTCTCCCCCCCGGGCCCTCTCAGGAGCACTATACCCAACGAACCTGGATGGCGGGATGGGGGAAGGACGCGAGTGACTCGCAGACTGAGGGGTGGCCCTCCAACGCGCACTCTCCATCCATGGGCGGGGGATGGAGGAGTGGTCTGCCCCAGAGGGTTTCCAACACCTAAGGAGTGTGTGTGAGAGTGCCTTCCCCAGAGCCTTGGGGATGGCAGCGGAGCAAGCGAGGAAGAGGAGGGAGCACAGAGGCCGGGGAAAGTAGCAGAGAGGAGGAGGTATAAGTGGATAAGGCGGTGGTGGATCAGAAGGAGGACAAGACTGGAGGAGATGGAGGCAAGGCCAGGGGACCCGGGAGGAGGAGGAGGTGGATGGACCCCCCTTTCTTTCTTTCTTTTTTTAAAAAAAACTTATCGAAAAATCGCTAGATTGCTAAAGCGACCACTTTGCAAGTGACTGCTTCAGCATTATGTAATATAATATATAACTTTGAGATAACATTCTTTTAAACAACAACAACAACAACAACAACAACAAAAGACCAGCACTAGAGGTGTCACTGGGGAGGGATAATGACAAATCTCTGCCACTTGTCCATTCTGCAGAAACAGAATTGATTCTGATGACATTCCCACCTGTTGGAATCACGTCAGAATCATTTCCTTGGGGAAAAACCTTGAAAACCCACCTACCAAAATACCCTGGGCTTTTTGCATTTGCTTCATTTTTTCCCCCACTGGAATCAATCACATGGGGATCAGGATCGATTTCCAGTGGAAACTATAGACATAAAGCTCGAATCAGGATTTGGAGCTTTTCATAGTGGGAATGGGGCCTTAGGATAAGAAAAACTGATTGGATTAGGTTGAATGACAGGGAGGTTGGCAGGAAGTACAGAAGGGGGTAGGCAGAGAGAACTGGCTTATGCTTTGGTTGAAATGAGATCTACATTGTCTCTTTATGAAAGAATAAATGCTGAGGATTTGGTGGAAAGTATTTAATACATCCATTTAGCCTTGATTGTATTATTACCTGGATCATATACATACCCTCAGGTCTTTGCTCCTTTCCTGCTGAAACCTCACCTAGTGTTTCAAAAAGGTCATGGGGAATTCTTGAGAACATGCTGGCTCTAATATGAAATATGAAAATATGGAGACCCCAAATACAGTGCGGAGTATGCAGCACTTACTAGCAGTACTTACCTAGCAACACTATTAGATGTTGAGATCCCAGGACAGTGGAAATAGATACTGCTGCTAAAACTGATGGCCCCAGACCACACATTTGAATAAAAGATCTAGGTCTCTGGTTTCCAGATTGCACAGAGAAGGCCTAAAAGGTATTTGACTTTTGTGAAAAATTAATAAAAAAAAGATCCAACCTTCCAGTTATAATAAAGGGGGGGGGGGGGGGGGGGAACTGGCCCAGGTTTTGGGATATTTCTACTTTTGTAGATAAATCCATATTTATATTTAAAGCTTTGCAAACCCTTTCACATACACATGTGCGCCATACATGGCTTACAGCAATGGTGCATGCAGCCATGATGTGCACACCGCATCGCACTGTTTTCAATAGTGTTCAAGCATATGTGGTATTTCCCTCACATGGGGGCGTCTGAAACAGATTCCCCACATAAGAGAAGGGCCAACTGTACATTTGACTTGCAGGGCAGTTTCTGCCATACCTGCCATAGAAAGCATATAGAATACTCTAAATATGTATAGGCATCAAACAGAAAGAGAAAAATTAAATGTACATTGTATTATTTTGTATACAGAGGCCATGTTGTGTTTATAATGGATAAACATGCCATTATAGAAGTATTTCCCAAACCAGCAGTAAAGGCAATGAAACTATTAAATGCATTTTCTCTCTCTCTCTCTCTCACTGTACATCTGGCTTCTAAAGAATGGAATAGATTAGATGTCAACGCAGCAAATGAGATGTAAAAACTACCAAAATTGAATTTCTTCGTAACTTCATAATTCACCCACAAGCTGCATAAAGACCATTCATTTAAAAAAAAAAAAAAAAAAAGATCTGAAGGCTCTACATTTTCCCATTTTCAAGTTGAGTTACACTGTAATTTTCTAGGAACGTCTGCAAATAACCTACATATATTGACATTTTGTGCTAATCTTAAAATGAACCAGGATTCACAATCACAAAAAAGTAATACAAAGGAATGTTTCTAAATAAATAATTTGACATGTTACAAGCAAATAAAAATGCAGGGGAAAAAACACTGATATCTGAAGCAAAAATACTTCAGGAGATACCGTCTTTTGCATGGCTGTGTATGTTCATTTTCTCTATAGATTAAAAAATACCATTATCCTTAACAGTAAGAACGATGCCATTAAGGTGTGCACACAAGTGTGATAAACACCACAAGATCACCTACAGAGGGCAAAACCAAACCAAACATCAATTATTTAGCATTTGCATCTTCAGAAGGAAGCTTAATAATATATAGATATTGCCCAGTGAAATCTCAGAAGCCACCAGAGATTTAAGTGTAACATTCAAATTAAGTCTATGAAACTTGAAGATTTTACACAGCATCTTTTCCTGCCATATGGTTACCAAAATCAGAATTCACACCAGCCTTCTATCTTACTACAATAATGCTAGTTTAGGAATGGAAGCATACTAGTTTGGCATCATTTCCCCATCTTGTTCCCTTGAGACCAATCCCTGAAGAGAGACTCTGTAGTGGATCTGATTTTTCCCCCTGCCTCTCCAAAGGAAAAAACCATCTTGAACTGCATGAACTCTAGTAGGAAACATGAGTAGTCACTTGCCAAAGGCAGACCCAAACTGGATGCTGCTTTCCACTAGAGTAATGGTTTTCACATTTTAGAGCTTCATAGATCCTTCGTGACTATGACTCATTTGCCAAGAACAAGGTCATTAGGTCAAGAGCATCGCAGGCCTGAGGCTGAGAGATGGCCTCTGATGATGTCACAGGGCCAGGCTCTGATATCATTAAACATGAAGTATTAAACAAAAACATAAACATAAAAAGATAATGGAAGCAATGCACAGTAGAGCTATATAAAAGAGATGAAAGGAGAAATAACACACGGGAAGAGGAATAATGCAGAATTGAACCCCAAATATTGGAAAGTGAAGTGAAAGTTGCACTCATTGCAACTGGAAAGAATACATCACCAAGAACAGATAACAATTGAACTGCTACAATCTACACAGATAGGATCAACTTTAGTCCTAACTAAAATCTGCCAAAAAATGTGGAAAACAAAACAGTGGCCCACAGATTGGAAAAGATCAATATAGATTCCCATCCACAAAAAAGGAGACAAAACATTGCAGTAAGTACATGACCACTGCATTAATTTCCCATTCAAGCAAAGTAATGCTCAGAATACTGCAGCAGAGACTCCTGTTTATATGGAGGAAGAAATCCCAGCAGTGCAAGCTGGGTTCAGGACAGGAAGCAGCACCAGAGATCACATTGCAAACACATGTTGGATAATGG
This sequence comes from Sceloporus undulatus, assembly GCF_019175285.1. Taxonomy (NCBI): domain Eukaryota; kingdom Metazoa; phylum Chordata; class Lepidosauria; order Squamata; family Phrynosomatidae; genus Sceloporus; species Sceloporus undulatus. The sequence continues at coordinate 104,227,165 of NC_056524.1, read as the reverse complement.
CACACACTAGGGAATTCCTGAAGAAAATAAGTATGTGCTTTTTGGATTAAAGTAAAGCCTTTGACTGTATAGATCACAAAAAGCTATGGAATGTTCTTAAAGATAGGGCAGTGCCACTACATTTTATTGTCCTGATGCAAAACCTGTGCTCAGAACAAGATGGCTACCATTAGGAAAGAATGCAGAGAAATGGAATGGTCCAGTCAGCAGAGGGGTCAGGCAAGGCTGTATTCTATCACCCTATTTGTTCAACTTGTATGCAGAAAACATCATATGTAAAGCAGGTTTAAATTAAGAGGAAGTAGGAGTGAAGATTGGTGGAAGAAATATCAACAATCTAAGATAAGTGGATGACACCATACTACTAGCTGAAAACAACAAAGACAATGAAAATACACAAAACATAGGTGGGGGTGGATGAGCAGCTCTCAAAATCATGATGTCATTAGAATGTTATGATAGGATTTGTACCTAGAGAACTTGAAGGCAGATTTTTGTACCTTTTTGGATGGTCTAGCAAAATTATTAAGAACAAAAGCTTGAGAGTATCCGAGGAAATCCACAGTAGATGACATATGTCTCATGATGCTAGAAGCTGGATTTTGACATGTTGCAGCCTATGAAGATGGCTTTAGCCCATCCAGTCTGAAATGTACTGGATGCTTTAGCAGCTTTTAGCATCCCTGTTTCTCTTGTGACTAATCCATATGGAGTTTTGAAGTTGTCTTACAACCAAGATAGCTACTGTATGGTTTAGAGGCAGCCCTAAGGGTGAAATCTGAATGGCCTTAAAAAAAAAAAAATCAATTAACCAACCAATGAACAAACATGGCTTAAGGGTATTAGTATTAGTGGGAAATTAGTTGAAACGCAATAACTGTTTTCCAGAAAAGCTTGATTATCCTTAGCAATCTTTTACTTAGAAACTCTGCATATGTTTCCAAACAACCCTGGGATTCTTTAGAACACAATTTTAAAGTTGCTGCACCAAAGCAGTGCAATAGAGCAGGAATTCAGTTTCTTGAGAAAGCAGTAGCTAGAACAAGTTCCATTAAAATTGTCTCTTGATTTCTAAGATCTCAGGATCCCCAACCAAAAAACCAACAACAGTTTGACCTTGGTATCTACTGGGGTTTGGTTGCAGGACCCCCCTTGTATACCAAAATCTATGGATGCTCAAGCACCATTAAATACAGTAGTATATTAAAATGGTGTCCCTTATAAAAAAATCAAGAATTGCTTTTTGGAATTTATCTATTTTTTAAATATAATCTTTATTAAATTTCCAATAAAATAAGAAAACGAAGATTTTACAATATCCCTGTAGTTGTAAAAAAACCAAATAATGTTCTTCTTAACCCGTTCCATTCTTCCTTGTCTGTCTTTCGGTGGTCGAGTCTCCAATAGCCTTCTTACTCCTGAAACCCTATTTCCAGAATGATGTCCAAATTTCTTTAATAAACGTATATCTACGATGTCCAAAAACATGGTTATTATAAACCCTTTCCATAATAAGTTTACTTCTCATTATTCCTTAATCCTGTATACATCATGAAAGTTATCTCATCTGTACTTTTACCATAAAATAACTAAACACATCAATGTTATCCTTCCATGGGTCCTCTAGTAGAAAATAGTGATAGTAATATTAAGACAGTCTTTATATTATCCTCTAATGTCCAAAAGTAGACATGATTCTAGAAAAAAGAAAAGAAGAGGATAAAGAGGGAAGAATCAATATTCTAGTGTAACAATCAAGGAATTTATCTATTTTTAAAATATTTTCAAATTGTGGATGTTTGAATCCATGAATAATAAACATCAGTGAATATAGAGGAGAGAAGATTCTAGATCTCGTTCAAGTATCCGCAGATGCTTCTCATCCACAAAATATAGGTTTGAGTTTGTTGTTAAGTGGCTTGGATTTATGGAAACCCTATGAATGAAAAACACCTTGTCATTAACAGGTGGCACCTTGTCATCAATGGCCCTGCTCAGGTCTTGCAAACTCAAGTTTGTGGCTTTGTTGATTGAATCAATCCACCTATAATGGGGTCTTCCTCTTGTCCTACTGCCTCTCACTTTATCAAGCCCTATCATTCCCCCCCCCCCAACAAGTCATGTCATCTGATGATATCACCAAAATATGGTAGTTTCAGTCTGGTAATTTTGCCTTCTAGGGAGAGTTCAGGTTTGATTTGCTCTAGGCCCTGTTCATTTCTCTTCTTGCAATCCACAGATCTCTTCTCCGGCATCACCTTCAAATGAATTGAATCTCTTCCTGTCAACTTTCTTCACTGTCCAGCTTTTGTAACCATTCACAGACAATGGAAATATGATGCCATGGTCAATCCTGACTTTGGTATTCAATGATATATCTTTACACTTGAGGATCTTCTCTAGTTGATACTATCTTTCTGTGATGTTGTGATTGTGTGCTCCTGTGAGTTTTCTGCCAGCAAACCAGTTTGAGGGTGCAAGCTTCTTCGTTATTTAAGACGTACTTTCCATTGCTCAAGTGCTAAACTGAAACTGTTGGAAAATGCTTCAGAGTATACTAAATGGTCTAGTAATGACTGAGTAACTATGATGGCACTGTACCAAAGTCCCTGATGAATACAATATTGTAGTCACTTTTCATGTTAACATAATGCCAATATTTGTATAGCTACTTGCTAGGCATTTCACAGAAATTAATAATTTGCCAGCATGGAGATTTTTCTGTTTCATGATAGATGGAAGGCAAAAATATAATTTGAAAACATGAAGCTTTCTGATGAGCAAACATACTTTCCTATTCAGACCAGAGGTTGGAAAAGTTACTTTTCTGGATGACAATTTATAGAACTTCCCAGACAGCATGGTCACTCACTACGCTTGCTAGAGGATTCGGGGAGTTATCATTGAAAAAGTGATATTTCCACACTGTGGTCCAGACATTGTGGTCTTTCACTTTTACTCTTCCTGTATTTTCACACCACTTTTTTTTTCTTATGTGGGGGAGAGAAGGGGAAGCCTAACAAGAAAGTGATGGACCAGATACACAACATCTTGACTATTAGTTTTAGTAGCCCTCTGCCTGACCTGGAAAAAAATTAAGTCATTTCATACCAACATCTAATGGAAACAAAAATGAAATTGTTTACACTTACTACACTTCAAATATTTCCTAGAAAAGAAGACAGAACAAATCAACAATTTTGCTGCAAGTGTTATGTTCAAAAGCACACCAGGTCACTATTTCATTTGTAAAATATTTAGATCTACACTCATCTACATTATGATGAGCCTAATTTATACAAAACAATGTATAGAAATGCAGAGCTAAATTGTTTGCATAAATGGAAACTGTAGTTCTCTGCTGCTAACTGAGCATGCAAATAGCTACAGTAAGCACTATTTATGGCCTCTTTTTCACTGTTTAATTACAGAAAAAACTTAAATCTGGTTTCTTTGGCAGCTAACAATAATTATACAGATGTCCATTGCAGACAGGGCTGCCAACTGATTAATGATTTTTGGTTGATTAACTGTCTTTCTTCAGTCATTTAATTGATGAATTAACCATCTTAAGCAAACACCAACTTATCTCAAACCAGGTGACATGTTAAGGAATATTACTGAGGGTAACATTGTTGACAAAGTATCAGTGTAATATCATTTATTGTGGGAAACACAGCACATCCATAATCTGTTTTACAAAACTGTTTTGCTAAAATACTGCACATTTTATCATACCTAAGTGCAATCACAGCACAATACATGTTATCTATGAATTAATGTTAACTACCTTTGTTAGCCAAGTATTTCCTTAAAGATCTGTAAAAATATTTCAGGATTTAAACTATTTTATCTGACAGATAATGCATATCACTCCAATTCATCTGATTTTATTATTTTAATAACTTGTTCTATTGGGTTCAATGGGATCTGAACTCAGCTAAAGGTAGCTGAATTAGCTGAACCCAGCCAATTCAGCAATGACACTAGACCAAAAAAGAGGCTGAAATAGAAAAGCCCCAGACAGAATAAAGAGTAGTGCACAAGACTTTAAATGTATCATGTCACTCCTTTAAAAATATCCAAACTGAAATTACTGACTAAAGTATATCCCTAATTTTGTAATTTTTTTTCCTAATAAAGAAATTGTGGGGTTTTTTCCCTACTAAAATTCAGATGCCAATGGAAGATGTAGACACAGAAATGAGAAGAAAACAGAAACAATTAGTGTTGCCCATAGAACCAGTTAGGTATTGGTCTATATGTGAGTCTATATTCTTCTCTGTTTCAAAGGACCAAGAAGGGTAGGGATTCTAACTCTCAATCTGGCTGTGTAAATTGACACAGGTCCAAATATTTACAATCTGTACATTTTTTTCCATCGTACACAAAGGGGTTATAAAAATGCAAACAGAATACCTGTTACTAAGCAGATGAAAGCTATCAGTAGATTTATCATTATGATGGCTGCTAAGTGACCTTGGGCAGGTCTCTCTCTCAGCCCCAGAAAAAGACAATGGCAAACCGCCTCTGAATAAATCTTGTCAAGAAAACCTCCTGATACATTTCCCTGAGGGTCATCCTAAGTAAAATAAGGCACACAACAACAACAAAATCATCCTTTGGTCTGTGCTGCGGACCAATTTTGGAGGTAACATGCTAAATCAGAAGAAACACTTGTTTTAGGACAATTTAGCTGCAGAAATAGATGTTTCCACTTCACCTTGCTACTTACTTTTGTGTGTGAAACTATACATTCAGTTCTTTTACAGGCAATTTAATCAAACATGGAAAGAAAGGACAACAACCATTGCACTAACGAGAAACTAGAATGTAAGAGGAAAGACATATCCTCCAATATTTCACAGATAGGCCAAACAACATCAGAGTGCAGTCAAGATGGCAGAAGTTATTGCTGAAGAAGAACACACAACCTTGCAGAAACCATAGCAATTTGCTTTTGTTTGGGCTTATTAGGAAGAGGAAGATTTCACCCCCTCTGCTAATCTACTTCAGCTGAGTTATATGAGTGCAAACTACTTTTGCATTTTGAACTCAGTTTGCAGAAATGGAATGGAGCTAAGGATAAAAGGGGAATATGAGATGAGAAAGAAACTGTGAGATTTTAAAAGCAGCTCAAAACATGGAACAACAGAGGACTGATTGGGATGGTTCCTCCCAAATTAAGACAGTTGATGGGTATGGAAAGGCCTTGATAGAGGAATTTATCATATGAGACTTTAAATCTGCTGTTCAAGCTAGGGAATAGTGCCTTTGGCAATACTTATTGCATCACAACATAGCCATTTTGTTGCTCCTTTGCTGTTAGAGCATCCCTTTTCATTAATGGGAAACACCCATCAAAAAGATCCCAGACATACTGCTGAAGTATGTCTCTTCCCCATGCAGTAACCTCCTGGCATGGCTGTTCTGGTATTGGGAAGTCATGCGGGTCAATGTCCCCTCGTTCCTCCCCTTCCCCTTCCCTATTCCGGAGGAGGATTCTCTGTGTCCTCCACAGCCTGATGGAATGACTGCCTCCTCATGAGGAATCAGGCTTCTCAATGCCCGCCAGCCTGCCAAAGAGGGAATAGCTGCTACCTTGCAAGGCAGCATTTCCATTCCTTCTTTGACAGGAGGGAGCGAAGAGGTGGGGAGGGCAAGGAGGTGGGATCAAGGGAGAATGAGGAAGAGAGCATTCAGGGACTCTCAATGGTGCAAAAGCCCCATCATGCAGTTGAAGAGAAATGTAATATTAAAAGTTCCAAAACTGTGTTTTCATTTTCATTTTCTTTTAATGATGCAATTGCAGCAAGACCAAGGTGGGACAGAAGTTTGTGTGATAAAAGTCCTGAGGCATTTTAGCTAGTTTTTAAAGTGAATTTACTAAAGCCAGGATTTTAAGCAGCAAACACTAGCAAAAATGATATGCAACCAACATTTCCAAACTAAACTAAAAGAAGCTAGCATACGTCATTTGAGTATAACTGTTAATATAGCCATGTTCTCCATATCTGGGGCCAGTTTACATCACCACAGTACATGTTGCTCCGATGGTTGGTAGGTAGGTTGGTTTCCAGTCTGAACTCTGTTGTGTACATAACAAATGGATCCATACAGTTGTTTGTGGAGGCCAATCTTGTTTTGGCATGCTTACCTCAGCTAATATAAAGAAGGATTGTGGCATATTCCTCAAAATACAATTTCTACACTACAGTATGTGGATCTTCTTTGACTAGAACTAGAGAGACCCAGGTTCAAATCCCCACTCAGCCATAAAGATTACCTGTTGTTGTTGTTTTGTGCCTCCAAGTCATTTTTGACTTACAGTGACCCTAAGACAAACCTGTCTAAAGATCGCATAGCCATTCTCAGCCTAGCCTACTGCAGAGTGATGGATAAACTGCCTGAGGAGATACACACCATCTTTATATCCTTAGAGAAAATATGGGTTGTATAACTACATACAGAAAAAGAGTACAATGTGGGTGAAGTGAATTAAAAATACCATTCTGGCACACCAAGATTAGTTGTGTAAATTTGGTTCCTAAAGCAGTAGCAGTATGGGCTGGCTTTTTAATGGAAGTACTGTATAACAAATGGAAAGTTCCTTCTGTGATTATTCTCTGTCCATACTGGCTTTTGCTTCTGTCACCAGCAGATACAAATTGTTTTCCAGGCTACTGATGACTATATTTATTTATTGTTTCTTTACAGAGGAATGGTTAGGCTGTATTCTTCATTTGAGTCAAAAGTTAGGTTAACCCTGCTAGACAATACTCACCATAACTGCTACTTTTCCTGTTAAAGTAATTAGCAAAAGAGTTACCTCCTCCCACCCCCAATAGTGCTTCCCTCTGTTTTCTTTAAGGATTCTAGGGAATCAACTTGGATAATTGCTAGACAATTTTGCTGACATTGTAAGATGTATTCAAACAGGGATCGGCCTGCTGATTAACATGCTTTCCATTTTTCCTAGTTGCTCTTTATTCATATCTACAATTGTCTATAATTCTAAACTCAATGCATCTCTTTTCCTTATTTTCCTTAACAAAATCCTGTTCAAAAGTGCCTGTGATCTCAACAATTACAATTCACCACAATTCCCTTAACTGTATCTATATTTAGTGTGTGTGTGCGTGCTTTTTTCAACATACTGCTTTTTCTTTTCTTTGTCTTTTTGCTTAGCATATATTAATCTGAGTTTCATGAAGTCTTTTCCTCCTTATCATTTCTGAAAACATTTATTACGGAGCCTGAAATGAAGCCTTATTTCCACTGTAGCAGGTTTTCAAAAAACTGAACAAGTCTGCAACAAGTCTGCAACAAATGAGGTTATTCTCTCTGCCAGATTTTTTTCAACAAATTTACAGTCACCCGCCATATACAGAAAACATGCAGGGGTAGCCGTTTTCGCCATTTAGTAAATTCAGACAAAAATCCACCAAACAGTGATACCTTTATTGGCCAACCAAAATGCACAATATACTTGTTGCAGACTTTTGAAGCTCCACTGGCTTCTTCATCAGGAAAGATGTTACATACCAAACAGGAAAAAATTAGAGATGTTAGTAAGATGCTTGCATTTTGTTGTTTCTGTCCTTAGTTAAGATGGTATGGGGAGGGTATCTTTATCAGGCCAGTCCCTCCTCCTCTGGCCATGCGGCAATTGGGCAAAGTCTAGAAATTTAAAGTCTATTTGCATATCAACAAGGACTCCTCTTTTACAATCCAATATGTCTCCATTCCTGTGAGGTCACAGAGGACAATGGATTCCAAAAGAAGTCTCCATGTTTTTTGCATTGGGAACATTTTGGTAGGAGTTGTGGTAAAACATACCAATCCAGTCCAAATTTGAGAAGAAAAAAAATTGTTTTATCTTGGTTGAAGTTCCCAGTCTGCTGGCTCACTCATCAGGGTTCCCTTGTTGCAGCTACAATGTCATACCTCACAATCCAGAAAACATGCAGAAGTAGCTGTGTTGGCCATTTAGTAAATTCAAACAAAAATCTACCAAACAGTGATACCAGCACAGTTACCCCTGCATGTTTTCTGTATTGTAAGATACCACATTGATCAGGATTTTGAGGCTAACGTAGGCCCATTACAAACGGGCCTTTGCGGTGCCCCCGTCACATGCTAGGGGTTGGCCGAGGACCTAGCGCCCACACCGGCCTTACCCCTAGCACGTGACGGGGGCGTAAAAATGGCGGCATCCTATATACACGGGTGCGGCCATTTTTATGTGCCGGATGCATAGCGTCCACACGTCGCACCCTGGATATGACGCCGCGAGTGCGCGAGTAGCACCTCGCGGCGTCCCATCTGGGGCGCAAGAAGAAGCGCCATTTTGGGGCTTCTTTTTGCTCCACTAGGGAGCTGCGCAATTTGGCTGCTGTGGCTCCCTCGCGGAGCAACCGTTTTGGGCGGTCTGTAACGCGCCATAGTAATTCCTTTTCCTACTTGCATAGGACAATACAAATAGCAAATTTGATAAAAGTTTGCAGCCAGAAAATGGTATTTTGAGAAAACTGACTCTATTCAGGTACATTTTTAGGTTATTTTGTTGTTTACCAATTACAGTAGATGTCTGCATCTCATTCCCAGTTAGTTGTTCAGTTTCTAGTACTTTCTGTTTCTTTTCTCCAATCTCTGTAGTTGAAATGTGGACCTAGAATGCTAGTGACAGGGTCTTGGCAGGTCTTGTCTGTGTTGGTCAAATGGCCTATTTCCCCCACCCCCCAATTCTGGTGTCACCATTGTCCTATTTGGATGATGCATGACTCATATCCCAGTTTTGGTGCAGGCAGTCCAGACAGCATCCTGCATGTCCTGCACAGCATCCTGCATGTCCTGCACAGCATCCTGCATGTCCTGCACTAGAACTGGGGCAAATCAAAGGTAAAATATATTTTAAAAACTTACTTGTTGCAAAGCTCTCAGTTTCTGTGGCTATCTGCACTGGTGTCCCACTGGGCCACCTGGTACATCTGCCACCACTGTGGGTTGCTCCTGAGTGATGTCCACAGCAGGTGACTGCTGCTGGACACCTCATTCTAACCTCAGAAGTGAACAACCTGCAGCAGAGTAAAATGCACCAGGCAGCCCAGTGAGATGCCCAAGGAGACAGCTGTTGTGTTGCAGAAATGGAGGGTCAGGTAAGAGAGGGGGATATGAGGCAGCTGTGGAGCCAGGATACTCCAGGCTCCCTCTGCACCCTGGCTAGCGCAAACAAGCCCTGAGACAGCAGGCTGCAGATACTGGGTGTTCAAACAGAACTGTACAAAAACTATTCACCTTGAAGCAATCCAGACAGCACTGGACACATATTGCTGCTCTGCGTGGGAAAAAGAGGGCCTTTGCAGACAACCCTCTTCCCTGACAGTATTATGAAACCAATCAAGTTCTGTTAGCCAGGCAGGAGGGTGAAAATAGAGTTGGAAGATACCAGAAAAAAGTTCATAATGCAGAGCTGCCTTCCTACAGGAATTGAAAGTGGATATCTCAGGTTTGTACCATGGGCTCTGGGTACCATAATTTCTCTGGGTCCATGCCAGATGTTAAGAATGTTATTTTAACAAGGAAGAAGGAAACAAAGAAGGACCTACTGGGAGCCTATTTGCTGATGTATTCTTTCTTCCAATAAAAGCTGTCAACCTAAAGTCTGCAAAGCACTTCCAGCTAAGACGTCTTTTCATGTTACCACATTTCCCCCTTCGGCCACCTTTTCCTCAAGATGTTTTAAAAATAAGTGAATGTTCTCTTACCACAATTACACCAAATTTCCTCATATGGCCTCAAACCTAGGTGAAGGGATTGTGGTTCCTCATATCTGGTTTTGCAACTCTGGAAACATACAGATGCACTCATTACAAACTATATTTAATGCAACCCTCTGAAAGCAAATATCATGCCTGCTTCAAAAAATTTTTGTAGAAGCTTAATGGCATATGATGCTTCCTCCACTCAAAACACATGACTATCACATCAACACAGATGCTTTTACTTTATGTTTTCAGAAAGCAAGTATCTTACTTTTGATAATGTATATCAAAGCTAAAAAGTATGAATCCTTTGTTTGCTCCATGTACTAAAATTTGTACATGCTTTGATGGCATGTGAACTAAAAGTGAAATGACACAGAGAAACTATGGCCCGGTACATACCTGGCCTTTCTGCATCACCATTAAGAGACAAATCAAACATATGATAAAATACCGATATATACCCTTCACGCATAGGTGTTGGTTATCACCTATAAAGCCCTACATGGCCTGGGTCCAGTCTACTTGAAAGAACGCCTCCTCCCATACAATCCTTCCCGTACACTTCGATCCTCTGGGAAAAACCTTTTACAATCTAGAAAGACCAGACTGGCGGTGATTTCCTGGAGGTCCTTCTCTGTCACCGCTCCAAAAACTTGGAATGACCTGCCGGAAGAGATTCGCCAATTATCCTCACTCAAGGCTTTTTAAAAAGTGACAAAAACCTTTCTCTTCTGGCAGGCCTTCCCTGATTGATAATGTCCAGAACCAATTGAATCCCCTTTTTTATTATTTTATTATTTGTGATTTGTTTTTAACTTTGATGTATTGTTATGTACTTGTTAAACATTTTTTTTACTGTTTAATTTTATAGTTGGGAGGGAGAGTTGGGTCGGGGTTTTGTGGGGCTTGTTGTTTTTATTGTTGTATATTGTATTTACTTTGTTGTTACCCGCCTCGATCCTCAATCTGAAGAGGCGGGATATAAATAAATATTTATTATTATTTGTGACGTCTTTGTCACATGCAAGGGTTGCCGGGGGGGCAGAGTGTCCACACGCCCCGCAACCCTCACATGTGCACCACTGTATACAAGTACGCCACTATTGTTACGTAAGTGCCACATGGCATCCTTATGGCACCGTGCGGCACTTATGTAATGAGTGCACCAGTGGTGCACCATTACACTGCAGTAGTGGCGGAAAAACCGCTTTTGGCAATGTGGTTTGGCAGCTGTGGCTTCCCTCTGGTGGATAAATAGGCGCCGGCAGACCATCCTTTTTGGGCAGTCTGTACTGCGCCTCTGAATCCTAAATAGGTTCAGTAGTAGTAGGCAGGTTGTGAATGACCCAGAATCCATGAACTCCAATCCAGCTAAAAGTCCTGGATTTGAACTATAATTAACTGGAGCCTATTCACTATTATTCTAGCACTATTAGAATATTCACTATCTGGGATCAGTTTTAAACATTTTTATCTTTTTAAACTGTATTTTATCATTTTAACGGGTGATTTGTTTTTGGTATTATCATAATCTTATTCTATTTTAATGAATCACTTTTGTATGTTTTTAATTGCCTTGTTCTTTTAAATTGTTAACTGCTCTGAGTCCCAGTTTTGGGGGGGAAATGGGATACAAACAAATATAACAACAACAACAACAACAGGTATTTTGGTCAGAAGCACCAGAGGACATCTCTGGCTGAGAATTTTAAATTCCCCCTTCTGTAGGGCAGTTAAAGTGAAATAATAGCCCTATAATTGTGTAATGTGAATGAGTCCTTGATTTTTATATGCTAGGTAAAATGGAGTAGTGCGATTATATAGTGTTACATTCTCAATGTTCTTCACATTTTACACAGCAAAGGGATCTTGCAGCACCTCTGAGATTAGCTGTGCAAAATAATTTGTAGTGTGAGCTTTCGATGTATGAAGTGAACTGAAACCCAGGAAGGACCATTACAGACTGTATGAATACCCATGGACATGCAAAACTTGTGGGTATGGTGAATGCAGATAGCAATGTTTATCCCTTCATTCATTTAACAAGCCAGCCCTGCTGCATGTGAATGATCTCCTGCTCCTTTTGCTAAGTGGAGCCTTGGACTTGTGCCCCAAAGTCCTGTCCTGATGTCACAAGAAGTAATTGGTCTATAGTGGCACTATGTGTGTTTCAGTATCTAGGTCATAGAGAAATCCTGAAAGGAGTTAAGAGAAACTTCTTCAATGATTCATATTTAGTTGTAGCTGTCATTCCACAGATGTTTTGTTATATCCCACATGGGTCCAGCAGTTTCAAGATCTTTGATAGTTCGTCCAATTTTTTTCTCCTCCTCCTTTTAGGTCTGTTCTTCACCAGTCCTTTGAGTATGCAACACCTGCCTGCTATAAGTTTTTTTTCTTTCTGCAACTTTGAAAGTATTTTTAACCCAATGAATCTAATTTTTTAAAAAATTAAAAGAAAGGGGGATTTACCATAATATTTTTCAAGGAGCTGACATGAAAAATGTGGCAGGGCCAATCACAATCACTCGTAACTAACTGCTGACCATGTAGGGGTGTGTAGGCATGTGTGAAGTTATTTTATGATTTCATGGTCTGTCTACCTGTGGCAGTTCTGAAAGTAATAAATAGTGGAGCAGATGGCACCCAGATTAAGATACAATTCATACATATGCATATTCATATTCATAGTGCAATGCAAACCTAGATTGCATTGTTAACAGGCTGGTAGATGGGTCATGACAATAATCATTGGAAGCACCTTCAGATGTTACAAAACACCACAAACCTTTCATGTGAAATTTGAGAAGAAGTGTACATAAGCATGTGAGTCATTGCTTATGCTACCTATTCACCAGGGGGTTAGTACAGCTTGTGCTGAAAAACAAAAGGCCCTGGCCACCAGCCACTACAGTGAGGCAATGCATTGCGTTAGCCAAGTGCCACTTTTCCACCTAAAGAATAATTCTGGGCAAGCAGACTATGTGAAACATCTTTTTTAGTCAGCAATTAAATGTAGTGAAGTGACTATTACAGAGTTAAATTATAAGCTCCATTATTATGGACTAAAGCTAGATTCCACAGTCAGATGTCTCTTTCTTGTTATTTTTAGGTTCTGTTCAGTTATCCTTCCTGAAATAAAGTGACATATGCTTTGCTGCATAATTAACAATGAGCAAGTGTTCCTGTGCAAAAATATCGATCTGTAGTCTTTTCCAATCACTTTCATCATAAGGTCTTCCAGACTGTTCAAATGTTTTGAAAAGTGGTGAGATTTATTGCTGTTTGTAATGAATCTTTTCATGCAATATTTTGAGCATTCCCCCTTCCACTCCTGCATTTTTAAATTCCTCTCTTCCAATATTCAATATTCAAAGACATAGTCATTCAAGACCAGCAGTCTTTGAACAACAACAACACTGCCTACAAAGGGAGATTAAAAAGAAAAATAGCAGAACGGGAACACAACATCAATAGTGTGTTGAACAGAGACAATAGTTTTCTGGCACACTACACACATTATAACACTAGCTATACTCAGAGCCTCATGAGTATAGCCTGTACATCACACCTTCTTTCTGGTTCTCACACTAGATTCCAATACTCCTACCACCATTCATATGGCTAGCTATTCACCTTGGCTTTAGGCAACATTTCTTTTTGCCTTTGTCTCCCAACAACCATAGTTAAAACTGAACTTGTCACTCCATCTCCATAACAATAAGTTCTGCATTTCTATTGCTATTCTCTCACACATCCTGATTATATAGGTTTATTCCAGAACCATCAACTGAGGAAGTAGACTCAGATCTATGAAACTTCGTGCTACCAGCTTCTTTCTTTCAGTTACTCTTAAAGGTGCCAAGATCGCTTTCCTAATGAAAGCTCCTTCCCTCCTGGTTCGTCATCTTTTGACCCATCCTTCACTCTCCCAATGCTCCCAAGGCTGAGAGAATATGCCTTGTCCAATGTCACCCAGTAGGTTTATAAGGCCAAGTCAGGATTTTCATCCTGGTCTCCAGAGTCATCATTCAATGCTCAAACCACTATACTGTGTTGGTTCTTGAACCCATCCTTTATCTAGTGCAAACTATAGAGAATGATTCTGGATCAGCCTGTCAGCATATGTTTCTGACTCATAGCTGTCCAATGTACCACGTTCCATTTTCCCTCTTGCCTGTATGTAGGAAGTAACTGTGTCCAACTGAGATTTATAAGGAACATTTTTCAAGATGCTATTTAACAAAGAGAAGCCTAAGGCAGCTGTGTGATGGAGTAGGAAAAACAACTTTACCTGAAACTGCTTGTTGTGTTCCTTTGGGGGATGTAGGAGGCAAACTATGTAAGCTACTCGGTAGAAGACTAATAATAATCAGTTACTCAATAGTTAAAGGGCAGAGCCAAAGGGCATCACTTGTTGGTGCCATTTGATGCCTATGGAATATGGATAGTACTTTTAATCAGTGCGCAAATAGTGAAAAATTCTAATGATGCAATCTTGGCATTTGGTTGCATGATTTGTGGCTACTGCACAATTTCACTTTTGATTCTGAGTTTTACTTTTCCAAATGCAAAAATTTAAACAAATAAACATCCTGGAGACTGCTGACTCCAAAATAATGCAAGTACAGCAGTCTGTTTCCCCCCTCACACAGCTTTCCCCCAGGATAGATTCTTATATGAATTCCTACACACAAGTAAGCTGTCATTTAAAGTACTGATGTTCTATCCTCATTGCAGTTAACTACAGAAAGTAGTCCTAAAACTGCAGATGCAACAGGCAGGGGAATTCCCCAATGATTAGGCATATTTACCACCAACTATATCAAATAACCTTAAGAATTTAGCAACATTGTTGAATCTATTCCAGACAGAACTAGAGAAGAGAAGTTGTTAGTATACCTCTGAGAATCCCTAACAGGTGGGGAATGTAACTACTAGCTCACAGAGTAATTTGGTATTGTAGTTTTAATTCACCTTGTTTGTTCTTCCTTATAAGTGTGATGTCCCATATTGGAGCAATTCAGCATCTAAGCTGCCTCTCAAAACAAAGAGTTTGAAAAGGCAGCTTGATGGTTATTTAATATTTAAAATGCCAAGTCGCATAGCTCTAGTTGTTAAAGGAAAAAACAATTACTATATAAAGTTTGGTTCTATCTCAAGTGTGTTATGATACTGTGAAGAGATCATAGTTAAAAGACTTTGCTAAACTGTTTAGGGAAGCTTATTCTACAAAAGTTGAGAGTTACATTAACTCAAAGGCAGAGAGTTGTTCCTCAGATAATTTAACTTCAGTAACTGATTATTTATGGTACCTTTGGTAAAGGAACTCCAGGTTTCTAATCTGACATTTTCACATTAAGATTAAGATACCATTATGTTTAGATTATCAATACAAAAAATAAAGGAGCAAAGTTTAACTTTGTGAATAAATCAGAGGACAGTCTTTATTTCTGCTTCACTGAGATCAGGAGGTAGATCAGTCTCTTGGATACCTCATTGATTTGGATGACATTGTATCTAGGAGACCTTCATCTGTTACGGAAATATTCATATTATGGAAATATTCAAGACCTGAAGAATAGCAGGGATTTAGATATTTTACATTTTAATGAAACGGGATCTCCTGGAGCAATAACTATTTTCTTGTTAAGAGCAGCAGTGAATAGAACTGGAATGGTTCTAACTATTTATGCTAGCTGCAGGTGATGGGAACTGTAGTTCAACATATCTACAATGTACCATGTTATGCAGGAATCGGGGGCTGGCATGTTCAGGTGCCCAGGGGGTAACAGTACTCCATTTTAATGCCCATTGGAGAATCATTGAGATGCACCATGGTGTCACAGCTACCATTTTGTGTGACTCAAACTGACATCATACCTCTCCTGGCCACCTTTAGGACTATTGGTGGGAGATTCTTGCCATTTTTAGTCTTTTTAAGGCTGAAAAATATCTGTTTCGGATGAAAAATATCTATGGGGTACTGGAGGGCTTGTGGGGCCCAAAAGGTTGTACTTGACACCCAAAGGCCACATGCAGCCCAGAAGCCTCACATTTTCCCTCTGGTTTTGATGTAAGATAACTACCAAAGAGATACCACAGAAAATGGCCAGGTGGTTCCCAGAATTTGAGTGAGACATACATAATTCGCTTAAGCTGGCAGCAGTGATGGATCATAAGTATGCATTGAAGTTCAAATGCCTTCTACTCTAAATCACATGGGATAAAAAGGTGGCTTACCTTTCCTGAACTGAATTCTAATTCAGGAGGCAGCTGGGTCCTATCAAATGTAAATCGTTACCAAAATTGCTGCCTGGCTCCAGCCCGGATGTTGCCTGGGGCGAAGCTGTGCCCAGCCAGCCCCTTTTCGAAAACGGAAGCTTCCAAATCTAAAAAATGGCCACCAAACCATCTCCAGAGACCTGGGTTGTATCCTGGCAGTGATTTCAGTGGCAATTTACATATGATAGGATCCAGATGTCTCTTAAATTCAAATTCAGGAAAGGTAAGCTGGCTTTTTTACCCCAAGCAATAGGGACCTTTGTTGTGGGAGTTCTGTTGTGCTTTGGGAAAAAAATAATCGTTAAGATAAAAGTTGATGAATAAGCCAGAGTTTTCAGGATGGAGTTGCAGTGGCAAAAAAGAAGGTTGCTGTGTAGTTTGGGTGAATCTTTTTTTGCATAATAACAGAGGCACAGAGCCAAGATTGTTGGAAGCTATTTGTGAGCTGGAAAATAAATTCAGATCTGACTTAGAAAACTGCATTTTAAGTGGGATTTGAAAGGTCCACTGTCATAGGTCATTTATTGTAAGTGAATCAGAAGTACCAGTGAATCCATGAAAGCTCCTGCAGATCACTGTCAAAGCTGGGCACCTGTTTTCACTGCAAAAAATGAAAGTGATGATATATTGCTTGAAAAATACAAAGGCCCCAGGAAATGATTATATCCCACTGGAATTTTTTGCAGTCCAATGTTAGGGGGCAGTCTGGATTATTAGCTTTCTTGTTCATAGTGATAAATGGGACAGGACAGTTAATGAAAGAGTAGAATGAAAGAATTGTGGTTCTAATCTATAAGAAAGGTGATGAGACAGATCCAATGAATTACCAACTGATTTCTCTGTTGTCTGTTATGAGTAAATTATATCCACAGTTATCTGTTGGTAAGGCTGAAGGAATGGGCCGAGAAGGAAAACATAAGAGTCCCAAAACAAATACAGTATTCAAATGTGCAACTCAACAGCTGAGGAATATTTTTGCAGTCTCCCAACTGATCCATAAATATGTTAAGGTAAAGAAATACTCCTTCTGTTTTACATTTGTTAACCCATCTGTAGGCTGCCTTTGATTTACTTAGTAGGGAATGTCTGTCGGAGAAATTGCCCTAAAGAACTACAGAAGGCACATTGCATTGTGACACTGAAAGGCTCCATTTTCAAACCTTAATGAAGGAAGGACACTCTGGAGAGTTACCCAATAGCTGTCCATAAATATATTCTAGGAGGATACGACTGCTCCCTTGTGTAGGGAGTTAAGCTTTTATTCCACCCCAATGCCACCAAATTTGGGTTTTTTTCAACCCTTATCCCACCAACTGTGGGGTTTTGCTCTCAGACAATCCCACCACTGTTTCCACCTTTAACCCACCAAATGTGAATATCTAGATAGATGGCTTTCCTTGTTCCCCACATCTCCCACAATGTAAGGACTTCCTCATGTCCCAACTGTGTGACACCCATTGAGGGTACTCTCTAATGCCCTCAAAGTACCTACAAGGATTTATGCAACTTCTGTTCTCAATGGATACCAGTCCTCTACATTCAGTGGTGTTATCACAGACAGACAACATTTCTGGAGGCCAAAAGTATATAAAAAATGAAGCAAATCTTTATTTACAGAAGTCTAATATATCCAAGCAGAATATATATTCATTGCATTTAAAACTCCACAATCTCTCTCACACACCTCCCAGGCTAACTCAGATCATTACTAACTAACTACTCAGTCCAAATTCCTTTCTCTCAGTCTAACCCTAGTCAAACCCCTCTCAAACTCTTTTATAATGGCACTCTTTTCAAACTCTAGGCTAACTTCCCATTGAAATGGAACTCCCAACTGTGTCATTCACCAGACTTAAACAAACCTCTTGTAACATTTTACCAACCAGCATTCCCTTCAATATTCCATTCTCTCTCCCTCCCAACAGCTCCTTTATGTCATGTTCTAATATACAATCAACAAATCAGACAACATTTTCAAATACAACCCAAACCATGACACCTTGCTATTGAATTTACAGCGGTATCATTCTTGATTAAGAAATGTTTCTTGCAACATAGGATCTATGGACTGGCTTCTCTCTTCTAATGATGATAAAGTCTTTATATACTTACTCAGGATTAAGGGATTTTTGGAACAACTGTTTCTCTGAATCAAGTATTAATTAAAATTACACCTTCCTTTCAATTATTGCTGCTCAGAAAGAGAAGAATAATGCTTGAGAAAAAAAAACTTTTTAAAGTAATTTAGTCCCATTACTCATTATTGTGTTTGAAAAGTGACTACTTGTTACAACACCGAATAAGTAAATCCTTATGTTATTTCACTGTGTTACCTATTACTTTTCATTACCTTAAAACAAAGCCTTGTGATTTCTAAGAGGAGCACATAAAATCTGAAACATTCCTTTCAGTGTTTTTGAAATGCCTGTAAATGCTCCCTTTAAAAAAGAACCTCTTAATATAAAATGTAAAACTAAATTTCTATTTTATAAAGTTAAAAATAAGTTTAAAACAGCATTAAAAGCAAGTTTAAAATAGCATTAAAAGATGCTTAAAACATAATGAAATAAAAATATGGTACTCCCCCCATTAAAAATCTTATTTGTTGCAACACACTAACAACCAAAAACCTCCTTACATAAAAGAGTAGGCTCCAGCTTTTGTCATTATTTTTTGTCATGGCTGCTAAAGTTTTTATTTTTATAAATAATATTGGTTATTGGAATAAATTATCTTACTTATTTGCTTTTTAATTCCACCCTGAGCAGTATGCCCCTTTAGAGAAAGTGTATTACTAAATGATGGTGAGGGAAGGCATGGTTACCAGTGACTGCAAATGACATGGGGAAACATCACCCCAATCCACTCTCCGTGAAGGTGTGGCTTTGGGGGGCATGGCTTATCCAGGCCTTCTGTGGACTGGATTTAGGCCATCTGCCAGATCAGACCCACAGACCAGGGAATTCCCTCTCCTTAGCTAAAGCAACATGTTAATGGATTTTTATGCAGTGGGGAATTGAGGATGGAAAATACGAAAAAATATGATGATATTGCATTATGCATGGTGGAAACTTGGAAGATGAGTTGTATAGTATCTCCACTGGTTTCATTTTCTATACGAAGAATGTATTTATCAGGTAACTGTTATGTACAAATAAACCGTAATGTTTATTCTCAGCTGCCCACACATATAATATAAAGAATGCATAATAAGTTACTGTTATGTAATGAATAAATATGTGTATAATACTGAAGATGTAAAATAAATCCCTGTTATATGTGTTCATACCTCTGAAAGGTGGAATAATTTGCAATTAAAGTAGTCACCATAACTGCCTTTACTGTTATTCTAAGTAAACTATTGTTCATGGATCCACCCAAACTGGTTGTTTACTGGTACTGAGTTTATTTTTGTCTTGGGTTTCTATGCAATTAAGTTCATTTCAGGAAGGAGGATTCTTCCTTTATCAAGAAATGACAGAAACTACCTTCGGTTTGTTTCCACAAATGGAGAAATTTAAGACAGTGCCAGCCTGCCCAACAAGAGGAGCAGGATGTGTGAGAAAAATTCAAGGAAAATATAAGGGATGGATTGGATGAATGCAAGGGATCATATGTCCACATTGTGGAAATATGTTGCATCTGTTTAGTAAATAATATACTCATTATCCAGTCATTGGTGTGTACCAACTTTTAAAAGTAATAGTTCAGCACACTATCGACAAGAGTTCTTGGGTGTCTTTCTTGATTAGGAACTGGATTTTGCATCTTTGGTATCTTGCAATTAATTTCTTAAAATTCTGACTATTGTGGCATATCGTGAGGTGACAGTCCACAGACAAACATGGTCCCCAAGCCTCACCTTTTTTGCCATCAGTGCTACCCAGAATTCTTATTTAAAAGATTGACATTGTGGTTTGCTTCTGAAATTCTGCAGGAAACTGTTAAATGGATTTTAGGCAATGGGATAATCAATCTCATAGTCAGTCTCATACTAGTTAAGCTCAATTTTGGGTATATCTAATAATAATAATAATAATAATAATAGGTTTTATTTATATACCACCCAATCACTGGGAATCCGAGCGGTTTACAATATAGGGGATAACAGACAGTTCCCTGACCACAGGCTTACAATCTAAAAGACACGACACAAAAGGAGAAGGGAATGGTGAGGGGGGGAGGGAATCAGGTCCAGCATTCTTCTCTCCCTCTGAGGCCTGGACCAAGGCAGATGGACCGGAGGGAGGGCTCTTCTTCTTCAGGCTAGCCCCTGATGGAACTGGGCCAGCCTACTCTCTCCCTCAGAGGCCGAACGATGACAGTTGGGGAGGGAGGAGCCTCTTTCTTCAGGCTAGCCCCTGATGGTACTGGGCCAGCCTTCTCTCTCCCTCAGAGGCCGAAAGATGACAGTTAGGGAGGGAGGAGCCTCTTTCTTCAGGCCAGCCCCTGATGGAACTGGGCCAACCTTCATATCTAACCTGCATTTATATATAAAAATATAAATGTAATAATAACCAACTATGAGTTACGATGAGTGGAGGAATCGTAAACAATATTGATAAATAAAGAATTAGCTTTAATTGATTTCAGTTAATATACGTAAACATTTGTAAAACAATTGCAGCCTTTGAATCCTTGGGCAACACAACTTGAAAAGTGGCTCCTGGCCCTGGAATTGACATGAGATGTGTCAAATGGCATCCCTGCCCTCCACCCACCCACCGCATCTAGCTGTGAAACTACATTGTTTGGGATTTAGAAAATTCCTGTTTTGATGTACATGTGTGCATCTCCTAGCTTATGATAGTCCAGCTAACTCCACTTCTTGGACATATGCAGCCTTTTGAGCAAAAATGCTCATGAATACACACACAAAATGGCAGTGGAATAGTGCCAGCCAGAAACTCTTGGCATGGCCATGCCTTCCCCAGCCTCAGTTTAAGAATTTTTTTCCAACTTACATGAGCATGAAAGGAACATTCCAGTAGAATCATAGACTCATAGCCATCCAGTCCAACCCCCTGTCATGCAGGAACTCACAATCAAAGTATCCCTGAGAGATGGCCATCCAGCCTCTGCTTAAAGACCTCCAAGGAGGGAGACTCCACTACACTCCAAGGAAGTGTGTTCCACTGTCGAACAGCCCTTACTGTCAGGAAGTTCCTCCCAATGTTGAGGTGGAATCTCTTTTCCTGGAGCTTGCATCCATTGTCCCATGTTCTGGTCTCTGGAGCAGCAGAAAACAAGCTTGCTCCATCCTCAATGTGACAACCCTTCAAATGCTTAAACAGGGTTATCATATCACCATTTAATTGTCTCTTCTCCAGGTTAAATGTACTCAGTTCCCTAAGTCTTTCCTAATAAGGCATGGTTTCCAGACTCTTCGCCATTTTGGTTGCCGTCCTCTGCACACACTCCAGCTTCTTAACATCCTTTTTGAACTGTGGTGCTCAGAAATGGACACAGGATTCAAGGTGAGGCCTGACCAAAGCAGAACAGAGTGGCACTATTACTTCTTATTGTGTGACAGAACCCCAGAACATTTTCCTACTGGAGAAATATAACATAGGATGCTGCAGCCCCATGACTCTGGTTGGTTTACACTGCTCAGGAGGAGTCTTGAGAAGCCTGTATGGACTTCTAGGAGCTGGTTCTTCTCTGGCTGCTGCATTTTGGATGTCATTTTCTGGCTGATTTTGTCTGTGTTTCGAAATTTATGTTTGAGAAGCTAATCCATACATGCTCTGAGCGCATGACAAGTTGCTATGGTAACCAATTTTCAGAAATGGCAGGCAGGAGGCAGCATAGCTGCTGGGCCAGTACTTCCAAAAGCGGGATGAGAGAGCAAGTACATCTAATAGGTAGCAGCTCTTTGCTAGCCATGGATAGTTAGAAATAGGAAGAAAAAGCTACAGGATAATAGATGAATGTGATAAGATTGCTTAGCTGGGAAAAATCACTGTTATCATTAAAACTTGTCATTTGTCAAACTGGGCCAGTATAGGTTCTCGATCTGTGGTCCTAAGAAGAAGAAGCAAGGGAGAGTGCAGCAGTAGAAAGAGGCTGAGTGAAGGTCTAGTAGTTTTTCAGTCAGAAAGGTGTGTGCATGAAAGGAAGGAGCCTGAAAAACTGCAGTTAGGTGTGGCTGAAGGTGGAATGATGGGTCTGAGCAGGAATTTGTTGCGACTGAAATTAGTTCATTTAGATGCAGTGACATGAACAAATACAAAAGCTTTTTTGTGGCCTCAATATTGTATTCCTTTTACTCATCTATTTATACATCCCGCCTTTCTTCCATATAATTGAAGATGACACGTCCATTAAAAAGCCTCCGTATTAAAACAAATTGAGGGAGAGTGACTGGCATAAGGCTGTCCAGTGAATTTGGTGCCTGAGTGTGGATTTGAAGCTGCTCTTTCCCATCAATAGGATATAAGTAAGCCTGCCTTTTTTTCTTTGTTGGACTGGGCAGTGGTAGTGTGGTTGCCACAAACTTTCACAACAAACTTTAACTACAGTATCTTCTGAGTTGCTTTACTATAGTATCATCTAGGGCTGCTCTTCCAAATCAAATACCAGAGCAGGGAAGTAGGGTTAAGGGGAAGAGCAGAAGAAAGTGTGGTGGTTGTTTTGTTGCAGAGGCTTGTGATAATGGCAGCTCTCAGATTGGTATGTTTTCATTTCTGTTAACTAACATAATTGTGGCATGAACAGGGCTTGTGTGGTGATGTCCCTAGTCTCTGTGGGAAGGTCAGTGGTGACTAGGAAAATGTCTATGCTGCAATGTTTCTTTAATCACCTCTGCCCTTCTGTTAGAGTCTGGCTCTGAAGACTAACATTGGGTTTTCCTCCTCCTCCTCCTCACTGAGATGAAGGAGTAGGGTTACTCAGGTAACCTGTGGGTGAGTGAGTAGGGATGGGGCATATATATAATTCAAGTAGCCATTCACTTTGTGAATAAGACAATGCTTTTGTAAATGTGTGCCTTTAAAAGATGGTTGATTAATATTTGCTATGAATTTATTTGAAATGATTGTTATCCACAGGCACAAGTATTATAGCATAGGAAATGGCTCTTTTAGGTTGAATCATGAGGAACTATTTTCTCTTTTGCCTGCAAACTCACTTATCTAGAGGGATTAAAAACTGCTTTTCAAAAAGTAGGTTTTTCAAATGGGGGGGGGGGGGGGAGAAAAATGAAGGAGAATGAAAGTAACATCTCACACTGTAACTCTATTATGGCCTAGATTTTAAGGAAGAAAAAACAAGCAAAGTGGAGGAACGTTTTCAAAGCAAGATGTGTTAAAGGGTCAAACAATACAAGACATAAGAAAGTGAATTGTTGCTGCTATTATTTTTCTTGCAGAAAGAGTTCTTCCATTCTACAGCGGCAAACAGACTGTGGGATCACCCCATAATGGAAATTAAACTGGAATGTCTTGCCAAGTTTGCGCATTTTCTTGATCTTGGGCAACTCACACACTCTGAATTGCAGAATCTGTTTGCCTTAGGGTCACCATAAGTCAGAAATGACTTGAAGGCATACAACAAAATTGAGAAATCATAGAGATAAAGTGAGGGAACATGTTTCACAGATTTCTTTTTCAATATATGATGGGAAATGCTGTTTGTATGAAAATCATTACAGAGATCAAAGAGGCAACATACTTCTCTCTTAAGGTTGACTCTATACAAGTCAGCTATACATTCTTTCTTGGTACCACTTAAGCAGGGAAGTGAGAGGACCTTTGCAAATTTCATGGTGTGTTGGTGGCACCAACTGAAAAATAATAGTCCAGCATGGGGTAGTAATTTGAGCATTGGACTACAACTCTGGAGATCATGATTCAGTTCCCTACTTGGCCATGGAAACCTTGGGCAATTCACACACTGTCAGCCCCAGAAAACACCAGTAAAGGTTCACCATAGGGTTGCCATAAGTCAGAAATCATTTGAAGGCACACAGCAACAAATAATGAGGCACATTTCAGTTTTAATGAGTCCTGAAATGGGTTTTAGCCAAAATTAACAGGCCATGCCAAAGATTTTGGACTAGCTATTCAGTCAAACTTTCTAACCAATACTCAGCTCACTCCACTGCAATCACTTCAGATGTTTCTGTTTCCCTTGCCACTATTTACTTAACCATCTCCACCACCAGTTTACCATCACTGCTGCTACCTTCTCAAAGGTCTCTCAAGAAGCTCAGGACCAATCAACTACTAGCATATCTGTAGAGTTTGTTTAAATGCTCTAGGCTGAGACCAGAGTGAAGCCTCCAAACCCATCCATTGAGCCCTGCCAAGCCAAACAACCCACCTCTGGTTGTCTGGTCTTCTTGCCTTTCTTGCAGAGCCTGAAAAACTACATTTTCTTCTTGGAAAGAGGAAACCAGTGTGTGGAAAGAAGATGATACCAAAGCATCACTGCCTAGATTACCGCACAACACTCTTATAGCGCTGTTATTCCACTTTAACTGCTCTGGCTACCTCCTGTTGCATTTTAGGATTTGCAGTTTAAGGAGGGGCATTTAGAATTCTCAGCCAGAGAGCTTTTAGGTCTCACTGAACTAGAAGCCTCAAAATGCAACAGGAGGCATCCAGAGCAGTAAAAATGGAGCAGCAGCACTATAAGAATGTAGTGCGGTAATGTGGTATGCCTCTGGTATAAACCACAAATGAGCTCCCTGGTGAGTCAGGGGGCCATTCTTCAACCAAGTGACTGCCACAATGGGAATAAAATGTATGTAAAACTATCATTAGCATTCTTCAGAAGTATTGTATTGACATCAGTAATTACAGGGTACAGATATATATATATATATATATATATATATATATATATATATATAGTAAGGGAAGGAAAATGCAGGGGCAATACCATTGTCTGCAAGATTTCGTCAGTAGTATGAACAGCCATCTATTTTTGTGCCTTATACAGGTCATTTCCTGAAACATGTTGAGAAAACCAGCATGGATGATAGCCCTTGGTGCAAAATAAAATAAATAAAATAAAAAATATCATCAAATTTCTTGCTATACTTTGTTTTTAGGATCTGTTCACAGATGGAAAGTATTTCAAAACAATATTAATCACTGCTCTGAAAAAATAGTACAGCAAGGTCACTTTGAAAAACCTGTCATGAACAAGATGGTCCTGCAGAGAAGATGCCACACAAAATCTTGTCATCTGTCATGACTGTATTTTCGGAAGCCTTAATAAAGATTGCCAATAATTCCAAAGAGAGAGCAGTTGTTAAGTTAGAGGCAAACTCTTTGCTAAAGAAAATGAAAATATTTGAAAAATATTTTATGGCATAAAGTGGTTCATCAGTTTGATTGTATCAACAAAGTCCTAGAAAAACTAGTAGCTAGTAGCTGATGTTGGATTAGAGAGAAAAAGGCTTTTTTCCCCTCATCAATTTTATCCATGAGGTAACTGAAGAATTTGAAGACAAGGCAAAAGGCACTCAGCAATTAAGTAGAATCCACATATACAGATGAATGATCAACAGCTCAGAAATACAACCAAATGTTTTCAGAAGGAAGAAGTGACTGCAAGTTAATAGTACGAAAGTCACATGATCAAAACTGATGGTACCAAAATGGTACCATTGTTAAATATGATTTTTGTTTTAGCAAGCTCTATACTCCAGTAGTTGGAAAATAGGCAGACTCTTTACAGGTACCACTATCTATGATGGAGCAACACTTGTAAGAAGGTGATAATTGCAGGTTTACTATCTCTACCTACCAAGCTATAGATCTTGCTAAAATCACATTCAACCTTATTTGGCACACCTGGTACCAATTTTTGGCCTTGTTTTGTTACCAAAATGCTAGGATCCCAGGAGGGCACCCACAATTGTATTCAGTAAAGGAACTGATTTAACTCGATAGGAAGCAGTAAGAGGGCTTCATGCAATTCTAAAACTGGGACACAAGCCTATGTATAATGGTTCTGACCTCAAGAACTCCAGAGGGAGGTTCCAAATTAATTTAGTTTATTGACCAAAAGGAGAATCAACATACATGCAAAACACTTTCTCACACACATGCAAGAACTAAGATATAAAACGTGGTAGAAGACAACGAATTAAAAGATTGTAGTGGATGATACTTTACCAATTCCAGAAGTGAGGCTCCAATTTGGGGGAAGATTGTGAATTGAATGTGGCTCAGTACTATGTTTTGTGACGCAGCAGAAGGGTCAAGCTTAAATTCAACAGAGCTTCTGCCTGATTCCAACTGGACCAAATTGGAATTGCCCAAATAGGCATATCTATGGGATAAAATGTGTCCTGAGGCAGTTTCTCGGGAGTTTGAGTGGATTTTCCAGAAGGAAGAATGGCGAGGGATGCGTGGAAATGGCAGGGCAATCAATGGAAATGTTTTACACACAGAGGTGTCATTACAAGAGGTAAGTGCTCTTTGATTCCCAGATTTCTGGCAAAAACCTGGTCTATCACCAAGCAACACACACCTATATGAAGGGATTATGCAGATTCTGATCTTAATTGATCTAACTTGGCTAAGTGCCCTTGAGCTTTCCCTATGCTGAGCCAGCATGGCTAGTTTCTTGCACTGGAAATGCCCTTCCAGCTAACTGCTTAAAACATCCCTTTTGATAGTAAATTGATATCAAAGGTTAACTAGGGGTGAACAAGGGCTGATCCATGGAGAAACAGTTCATATATTATAACAGACAAATGTAGAGTAGACACATACTACAGTGTCTTAGATAAAACCTCAAGGGCCCTTGGAAGTCCCAGCTGGAGTCCCAATTTGGGGGGAAGGTAGAATATCAATAAATTTAATAATAAAGTGCTCTTGTGCTTACAAAGAAGCTGTGAATCAGTTTGGATTCCTGCCAAGACAGAACTGTTGTTCCGCTAATTATGGTAAACTGCAAAAGGATACAGATAATTTAGCAAGAGTGTGTCCAAATTATATGCAAATTTCTCAGTCCCTTGGACGAAAACGTTTTATTTATTTCTTAGATATTGCAGAGGGATGTGATGGATCCGAGTCTTCTGAAGATAGTATTTTGGAAATAATTTACACTAAGGACCTGGGTAACGCTTTTCCCCATTTCTTCACTTTTATCTAACTTTACTATATTCATCTTGTTTTTCCTAGCTGAAGAAAAATGAAACTGATGCAAAATGATATGAGGAGGAAGCTATAATAAATAATAAATAATAAAACTTTTATTTATTTCCCTCTTTTTCTTACCACAATCAAAGCAGCATACAACAGCATACAACCTTTAAAAAATACAATATATACAATTTCTGTCCCCCCCTTAAAAAAGGATTAAACAATTCTTTCTATTAAAATTACAGACAATAAAATCTAAAAACAATCGTACAATAATAGAATAATGGTGGGCAGAGTCTTCACTTATATTTGTCTGTGGGGGGATCTTTATGTGGCTGAGTTCTATTTTGGGAAGGCCTGCTGGAAGAGATCCGTCCTGACAGCTTTGTTGAAGCTCTCTAGGTTAGTAATTTGACGGATCTCATCCAGCAGGCCATTCCATAAGGTGGGAGCGATCTCAGAAACAGTCCTCTGGGAGGTTGCCATCAATCTGGTCTTTGTGGACTTCAACAAATTCCTTGCAGAGCATCTGAGTGCATGGGGCGGATTATACAGAAGGAGGTGACCCCTTAAATAGGTTGGGCCCAAGCCATGGAGGGCTTTAAAGGTAATGACCAACACCTTGTACTGTGCTTGGAAACTAATAGGTAGCCAGTGGAGTGATTTCAATATTGGTGTGATATGGTCACTCCTAGTTGTTCCTATATTCAATCTAGCTGCCATATTCCGTACCAGTTGAAGTTTCTGGACTAGGCACATGAGTAGCCCCATGTAGAGTGCATTGCAAAAATCAACTCTTGAGGTTACCAGTGCATATACTACAGTTTCGAGATCACCCAGCTCCAGGAAAGAGCACAGCTGGCATATCAGCCAGAGCTGATAACAGGCACTCTTGACCATCATATTTTATTTTTCCCTGATAGGATGTCTTGAGTGTTGGGACACACAAATTTCATAGAGGATACAAATAATAGCACATATTTTTCCCATCATAAGTGCTAAACAGAAGAGAGCCCGGAAAAACTCTTCATGTGTCATTTGCATTGTAGATAAAAGAGATTATCACACTAGGGCTAGTTCTACAATTATTGCACTATTTGAACATAATGGAAGCATAGCACTATAGTGACTGACATTTTTACACAGTCACACAATTGCACTATAACAAGGACATAAAAACAAAAGAGAAACATAATTAAAAAGATTGTATGTACAGTGCTGTGTAAATTTACAGCGTTTTATAAAGGTTAATGATGATGATGATGATGATGATGATGATATAATAATAATAATAATAATAATAATAATAATAATAATAATGTGTTCTGCATACAAAAAATTATCCCATTTGTTTATCATTATTATATCATGATTGAGCATTTCATGCAGGCGCTGTTTTCACATTATTGCACATGTCTGAAAATCATGGTATCATCCTGAGCAGAACAAAATATAATTTCTATATTTTATAACATTACTTTTATCTATTTCAAACAAAATCATGCCCTACTGTAGAAGGCAAGCCCAGATACAGGTGTAAGGAGAGTTGGGTGGGTGGAGAGTGGTCAGGTGGAGGAGACAAGAGAGAGAGACCCAAAGGCGAAGCCAGAGAAGAAGGAGGTGGAGCCCCAAGAGGGTATAAGAGGAGGTGAAAGGCTTGGCGAGAGGAGGGAGGAGTCGCGGAAGAGGGGGTTGCGGTGAGGCGGTCGAGGCAGGGACAGCTAAGGTAACCCACAGCCCAGGAAGAGCTGGGCGGGCGGTGACCCTACTAAGGAGACCTAGCCCTAGGAGACCAGGCCCTCACGAGGACATTAGACTGAGAGACCCTAGAGAGGAAGGGGACTTGGTTTTGCCCGGAGAAGGGGAGTGGAGGCAAAAGGAGTCTGGGAAGATAGAGGACGAGTGGTAGGACATCAAAGGGGCCTGTTGGGAACAAGGGCCCAAACCCAAGGACTGGGAGAAGGCGGACAAAGAGCCCTTAGAGAAGCATGCTGGCGGACGCCGAGCTGAGGACCCTTCCTTATCTGAGGACTCGGGCGGTAGCCCTTAACCTGGTTTATAGGAAATAACACTCTCTGAGAGGAAGAGAGGACTGTTTGAGTTTGGCACTATTTGAGTTGGTTAGTGTTAATAAACAGGGTCATTGTTTCAGCAACTGCTGTCTCTTGAAAGTTTGTTTCCCACGTGAATTGCTCTGCGGCCGACTACACTTCCCAGCATGCAACCCGCAACGCCGGCCCCGCCCACACCTACACCTTGAAATAAGAGAGAAATCTACTCCAAAAACAATCCTACCAAAAAGAATGAATTACCTGTACCAAAATGCAGTCTGGGAAAAGGTTCCAGATTGCTCCACGATAGGGCGAATGAATAATTATTGGCTTCTGCACTTTCATAATATCGCAAATGAAGCATTGTTGGCAAACCATTCACAGAGTATCCCCGTTAATGAGAAGTTATGGGAGCATTCCAGGTTATTGATGAAAGATGTACTGGATGAGTGCAATGTAGTGTGAAAATGTTCATGTGATCATACTATAATGACAGGAGCATTCCGTTTTGCTCCCATTTTATATATCCCCATATTAAAATCTCCTAAATTGTGTGGTATGTGATGCCTAGTAAGAATAGTGGCAAAAGCTCTAATTGTATTTTATGAGCTCCTGAACGTCTCTGTTTGGATTCTCTTCATGCTTTTTTTCACAGTCAACTGGCCAGGAAGCAGTTTTATATTTCCCTGACCTGGCCTATTTTGTCTGTTTATATGTGTGCTGTGTGAGTGTAGGCAATGAGCAAAATGTTACATTACATTGTTTTAAATCTAGTGATTCTGATAGCAATTATTGGTGAGGATTTACAAACACTCAAAAGATTGCACGCAGAGTTCCTTCAGATGGGGCAAATGTATAGAGGGTAGGGATGGAATTCCTACTTATTAAAAGAAGCAATGAGTAATTTTATCTTTTTTCTTCACACTGAAAGATAACCTTTGAAAACCTCACAGTTTGTAAAGCCTATTCCCAGTTTGGGACTTTTCCTGCACAAAATTAATTCATAGACATTTCCCACATAGGGAAACAACATTTTCTGCATAGGAAACAACATTTCCTTCGGGAAAAATAATATTTAATAATTAATAATAATTTGTTTTATTTATATACCGCTATTCCAAAGATCATAGCGGTGAACAGCAAGTAAGCTAATTAGCAAGTAAGCTAATTTGCCCCCAACAGTCTGGGTACTCATTTTAGCGACCTCGGAAGGATGCAAGCCTGAGTTGAGCTTGGGCCCTTTTGCTGGTCTTGAACTCGCAACCTTGTGGTTTCGAGTAAATGGCTGCAGTACAGGCATTTAACCACTGCGCCACCAGCTTTCTATGTTTTTGTGCAATAAATGTTGTTTTCTATACAATCCACCCATGTGCAAATTTTATGTAGAACAAGCTCCCAGTTACAGTATTTTCTGTGCAGTAAAATTGTTTTTCACAATCTCCCTAATCCTTCACCAGTCTCTGAATCCCTGGTTATGGCTGTCCATCATAAAACCATATATTCACTACGTTCTCCTTTCTGCATCCATGGGATCAACAGTCCCTTTTGATTCATTTTTGAAAGGGAGCGTGAGTACCTCTAAATTAAAATACATCGCTGTGCCTTGTGTCATATTTTTCTAAATCTGCCTCCACTGGAGTACATAAAAAGCAACCCTGGTAGACTTTCCTTACTTACCTCTATGGTGTAGCTGTTTATATGGTACTGTGTGTCTATTGTAATGAAAGGTGAAATTCTACCAAAAAATGGGGGAAGGGGAATAGGAATCGTATAGAATCTTCTAAAAGCTGGGTAGGGCTTAGGGAGGGATACTTAGACTTCTCAAGAAGAGAGTTCTAGTGCCTTATAAACCCCAAGATTTCACAGGAAGTTCAAGTGGAAGTTAGTGCTATAATTGTGTGATGTAGTGTGAAAGAGCCCTCAGTAAACATTATGGTATCAGTTTCACCAAGAATAATGATCCAATGTTAGAAGAACAGGAATCAAACTCATAAAATGCAAACAAGATACAAGAGGACAGAAAAGAGGAAATTCAGCACGGAATAAATAAAGAGATAGTACAGGAATGCCTGTTTAACCTAAACGAATATAAGTCTCCAGGACCAGATGGACTGCATCCAGGGGTAGTAAAAGAACTGGCAAATGTAATATCAGAGCCATTGGCAATAATCTTTGAGAACTCCTGGAGAACAGGAGAAGTCCCAACAGACTGGAGGAGGGCAAATGTTGTCCCCATCTTCAAAAAGGGGAAAAAAGAGGATCCCAACAATTATTGTCCAGTTAATCTGACATCAATACCAGGAAAGATTCTGGAGCAGATAATTAAACAGAGAGTCTGTGAACATCTAGAAGGCAATGCCATAATCACAAAAAGTCAACATGGGTTTCAGAGAAACAAGTCATGCCAGACAAACCTGATCTCTTTTTCTGATAAAATTACCAGCTTGTTAGATAAAGGGAATGCTGTGGATATAGTATATCTTGATTTCACTAAGGCCTTTGACAAGGTTTCCCATGACATTCTTGCAAACAAGCTTGTAAAATGTGGGCTAGACAAGGCAACTGTCACATGGATTTGTAATTGGTTGACTGACCAAAGCCAAAGGGTGCTCAACAATGGCTCCTTTTCATCCTGGAGAGAAGTGACCAGTGGGGTCCCACAAGGCTCTGTCCTGGGTCCAGTGTTCTTCAACATCTTTATCAATGACTTGGAGGACAAAATTGGGGGAATACTTATCAAATTTGCAGATGACACCAAATTAAGAGGAGTGGCTAATACTCCAGAGGACAGGATCAAGATTCAAAATGACCTGAATGGACTAGAAAGCTGGGCCAAAGCTAACAAAATTAAATTCAACACAGAGAAATGTAAGGTACTGCACTTAGGGCAGAAAAATGAAAAGCACAGATATAGGATGGGAGACACATTACTGAATGAAAGTACATGTGAAAGGGATCTAGGAGTCCAAGTAGACCATAAGTTGAATATGAGTCAACAGTGTGATGCGGCAGCTAACAAGGCCAATGCGATTTTAGGCTGCATCATTAGAAGTATAGTGTCTAGATCAAGGGAAGTAATAGTGCCACTGTATTCTGCTCTGGTCAGGCCCCACCTGGAATACTGTGTCCAGTTTTGGGTACCACAATTAAAAAAGGACATTGAGAAACTGGAGCATGTCCAAAGGAGAGCGACTAAAATGGTAAAGGGTCTGGAAACCATGTCCGATGAGGAACGACTTAAGGAGCTGGGGATGTTTAGCCTGGAGAAGAGAAGGCTAAGAGGTGATATGATAGCCCTGTTTAAATATTTGAAGGGATGTCATATTGAGGAGGGAGCAAGCTTGTTTTCTGCTGCTCCAGAGACTAGGACCCAGAGCAATGGATGCAAGCTGCAGGAAAAGAGATTCCACCTGAACATTAGGAGGAACTTCCTGACAGTAAGGGTGGTTCAAAAGTGGAACAAATTCCCTCGAAGTGTAGTGGAGTCTCCTTCCTTGGAGGTCTTCAAACAGAGGCTGGAAAGCCATCTGTTGGGGATGCTTTGATTGTGATTTCTTGCATGGCAAGGGGTTGGACTGGATGGCCCTTGCGGTCTCTTCCAACTCTACGATTCTATGATTCTATGATTCTAAGATTGGAAAGCATGGAGAGAGGAGTTGCGAAAAGAGGAGAAACTTTGCTTTTATCATCACCAAAACCAAAAGAAATGACACATCCATGATGGAAATGAATTCATGTAGGATTTTAAAAATCTACCAAGGAATCATAGGAACGTAATTTAAATTTCCAGAGTTATTCTGAAATGAAAATGACTGGAATGAAGATCTATTAGAAATGGATGGGCATTATGTAATTTGAGACATATCTCATTTTCACACTGAAGAGCTATAACACTCTGATAGCACTTAACGGCTATGACTGTATCCTACAGAGTCCAGGGATTTGTAGTTTGGTGAGGCACTAGGGCTATCTGTCAGAGGATTCTAATTACTTCACAAAACTACAAAATTCCAGCATACCATAGAATGTAACCATGTCAGTTAAAGTGGAATCAAAATGCAATAATTATGATTGTGTGAACACCTCTATATGGCCCACTCATTGAAATGCTATTTTTTGGTCTGAATACCTGCAGTGTTCCACTGGCATTTATCAGCAGAGGTTTCCTGAAACTGCTAATTCCTCTCTTACAGCCATGTCTACAATAGCCTGCATCCCTGAGGGGGTTGTCAAACACTGCTTCCAAGCTTAATTGATTAAGACCTGTTCCCACTTTTTTCATAGGTGATTGATGGATCTAGTCGTCTGAGCTACACAAGACAGATCAATTGACCAAAAATGATGTAATTGACAAAGCTTCCAAATACACATCTGTATTCATCATCGAATGCTAACTGCACAGACAACATACTCAATTAAACTAATGTCACTTGATGGTATGCTGCATCAAACCTCCTGGCTGACCTGCTGCCTCACTACAAGGAATGGCTCAAGTTGTAAAGACAAAGACATAAAGCAACCTGGTTTCACCCAATGACCTAGCAAAGGATCTGCAGATTTAAATTTAAAACATTAGGGGTAATGGATCTTCTGTGGCAATAGGTAAAGTCAGGTGTATTTAAGACTAGATGTAACTGTCATTTGAAGACAACTGTAAGTGATGTAGCTAGTTATCAGAGTGAATTCAAATTTCAATTCACTTGAGTTTTTCAAGCAATTTGTATCTAGGATGCCTTTTGTCTTGAAAGAACTGTTCTTTTAATAGGTGAACGACAAATAGAAATTTCTGCTTTTCCTGGCAGATAGATTCTGTGATGGGTGGCAAGCTGCCTGGTGGGGGTAGTTCAGCCTGTCACACAGTTGTGAAAAAGCACCAAGTTTTTTAAAGTAGAAAAATGTGTGACTACAGTTGAAAGTTGAGAATCATGCAACCACGATTTCATAATTGATTATGAGCCTACAGGGGATAACAGTGGTATAAAAAGATGGTTAGGGCACCTGGTGTGTCCCTTCTTTGTTTTGTCTATTCTTTTGCTTCCTTGCTTAAAGATTGATACTGTCAGGTTTGATTTCATCTTTTCTCATACACTCTTCCCCTTTCTCTGAATCATGTAGCCAATGTTGGAAGATCCCATCTTTCCTTTCTTCCAAATCCATAGTTGTTTAATAGCATTTTCCCTTCATTGAAGACAAGCAGTTGTTAATTCCAAACAGCAGCTTCCAGAAGAAGAAAAAGTTTGGCAATCCTTGGCTGCCTATAATGACCTGGCTCTCAGAAACATGGTAAGTACTGACCTAAACAGAAATGCCAGAAATCAAACGAAAAATTCACCAGCTGAGTGAGGCTTCGATCTGGGATGCATCCAGGCAGCGGCATCCCAGCTAGATAGGTGGCGATTTAGGTATGATAACATCCAGGGGCATCCTGAATCCTCAATTCAAGCCAGAAGAGGTAAGCCGGCTTATTTGTTATGGCATAAGCTCCTAAATTTGTACCTCTGTCTGTTTGTCTGTTCATTCATCTATCTATAGATGTCTATGTCTGTGACCCTATTTAGGCTATCAGGTAGTAACCAAAACATGAAAAAGGAATGCCTAGTTCTGTTCCTCTCTGACATCGCTCTCCTCACTAAGAGCCTCGACAGACTGGCATCAAAGGCTGGCAGAGCATGCCCTGACTCTGCCCCCATGATGGCAGTGCCAAAGGAGTGTCAAAAAACCGCAGGGCTGGCAGCTATGGTGCCCTTTCCACAATGCAAAAAGGAGTCACTTTTTGCAGCTCCATTTTGCATCGTGGAAAGGCCAGATTAGGGCCACAACATGTAGTTGCCATGGCCCCGATCCGGGGGGGGCAGTCTGTTCAGCCCCTCTGAACAGGAATTACTCCTGTTTGTATGGAGGATTTTCATTAATGCAGTATCTCCTGAGGTTCTTGCTTACATGGAAGGTCTCCATGCAGATAGGAATCTTGCCTCTTGACACTTACCACTTACTGAATGAGGAAAGTTATGAACAAAGGAATGGCTTTTCCCTTTTCACGTGCTCATTTCAATTCAGTAAGTAATAATTACATAAGACTTGTGTTTATTTGTGTCTTAATCTTATTAAAGTCAGCATGGTGTAGTGATTTGAATAAAGGACTAGAACTCAACAAAGTTAGAGTCTGAATCCCATTCATCCAGGGAAACCAACTGCCTAAATCACATTCCCTCAGTTTTAGAGGAAGGCAATGACAAACTTCTTCCAAATAAATTTACCAAAAAAACTCTAGGATGGGATCCCCTTAAGTCAGTGTTGCCTTGAAGCCATATTAAAACATTTGTCTCCCTATTTCTGACATACAGAATCCTTAGTATTTCTGTAGAAAACAATTTGAGTGACTCATGACTGTAACATCTTGCTTAGAAGCAAGTGGCACAATATGAAGATGCTCACTTCCCAGAGATATTTATTGCTAGGTATATGAGGGCATGACCTTTGGACACAACACATACTGTTGAGGAGGTGAAGTGTGTGACACTTTAGATATGTGCATCTCCAGGCAATCTATATTAGTATAGGCCTGCTGTGGTACATTGGTTTCGGTGCTGGACTACGACTCCAGGGGACCATAAACTGAATCCCTGCTCAGCCAGGAAAAGCCATTGGCTGACCTTGGGCAAGTCACATTCTCTTGGCCTAAGAGAAAGAAAATGGCAAACCTCTTCTGAATAAACCTTGCCAAGAAAACTCTATGATAGGGTCACCATAATTGGGAGTCATCTTAAAAGCACAAAACTATTCATAATATAGTTCTGTAATTATATTATGTTGTTGCTGTTGTATGCCTTCAAATCATTTCCAACTTATGGCAACCTATATGGGGTTTGTTGGTATGATTTGTTCAGAGATGACTTGCCATTGCCCTCCTCTAAGTCTCAGAGAGAGTGACTTGCCCAAGGTCACCCAGTGAGTTTCCTTGGCCAGCCAGGGATTCAACCTCTGGTCTCTCAGAGCCCTAGCCCAACATTCAAACCATTGCTTCACACTGAATCCTGCAAATACATTATATTGTTCCAAATGCACTCCTGGATTTTTTTCAATCTTCTGTCCATGTCATGGCCAATTTGAGTTCCTGACTAATTTTTCATAACCAGAAGAATTCCTTGCAGATTGGATACGGATTGATTGGAAAACATCAATTTGCTTCCGCAAATAAGATTATGTAAATCAATTGTTTGAATTACTATGACCAAGCTTTTCTTCTTTCTTTCATAAATACAGCTATTTAAAATTTGAAATTGACATTAGCATGCAAGTTAATATTTATTTTTTGTTTTAGTTCACCATCTGTTCTTTGCTTTTAGCCCAAAGAGCTTCCCTGGATCTTTTTATATATTTCAGGATTAGAATATGATTGCATTTAGTACAAAGATATTTTCTGTCTTGGTCTGTGTTTTTTCTTATGTTTATCAGCTGAAACCACACTGACTGATACTGTCAATGAGGGAAGCCATTTATCTTAAGGACATTGCTATTAAACAGTTCAGAATCAAAGCTGATAGAAACAGCTCTTAATTACACATGTACCTATGAGTACTGCTTCAGGTGACATTCAATTATGAGTAATAGCAATTTTAAAGCCTGGAACTAATTCATGTAATTTAGAATCCTAGCATTCTAGTTGGAATTTCACTAATTCAATACAGCAGAAAAATTTAGCTCCATGACAAATATTTCAAGAAGTCAAAAAGAGTTTTTAAAAAAATCCCCTGTCATGGTCAGTGGCACTCCACAAAAAGCCTTGTTGTCTTGAATTAAACTTGCAGGATCTCCAAGTTTTCAGACAAGGGCTTTGTTTACAGAGGCCCAATAAAACGGTCCCACCCTGTCCTCATGACAACCTGTCTTCACAATACAGGGCCAACTCCCTGATTTGAATGTCTTCACAATGTAAGACCAGTTCCAGCATATTATTACTATTATTATTGTTTGTTTGTTTGTTTGTTTGTTTCCTGCTCTTTTCCCAGAACTGGAACTCAGAACAGCTTCACAATATTAAAAGAACAATACAAAACATAGAAATAAACATAAAAACATAGAAAAGGTTTACATTAAAAAAGCAGTGGCTCAAGTGGTTAAGACGCTGACTCTGTTGATTGGAAGATCAGAAGGTTGGCAGTTTGAGGCCTAAGCGCTGCACGATGGGGTGAGCTCCTGTCACTAGTCCCAGCTTCTGCCAACCTACCAGTCCGAAAGCATGCAAATTGCAAGTAGATAAATAGGTACCACTTCTCAGAGGGAAGGTAACAGCTTTCGGTGCAGTCATGCTGGCCACTTGACCACCAGAGCAGTCCTCAGACAAAGCTGGCTCTTCAGTTGGTTACGACTAAACATTCATGTCAAGGGACAACATTTACCTTTATTAAAAGAATAAAATACATTTGTAAAAGATAAAACTGTATAAAACACTTTAAAATGAAACATCATCCCAAGGTGATTGTTTACAAAAATTCTGTTTTTAAAGCCTATCTGAATAGGTATGCCTTAGCCTTCCAATGGAAGGACAACAAGAAGGGAGCCATTCTGGCCTCCCTGGGAAGGGAGTGCCAGAGTATACGAGCAGCCACCGAGAAGGCCATTGATTCCATCCTACCCCTCTCTTAAACCCCTTTTTAAATACTTTCCTTTTGCTTCAGATTTTGCAGGAAAACCCAGAGCAGTCTATAGTGATGCCAGGTGGCTGTCTAAACATGTGTCCACCATGTCACCTGGTGCTCACTATGTCACACAGTGCCACCACCATTGCTGGCAAGAGCTGCTCCCTCTGAGATCACAATGAGGCACCCAGCCATGTGATAATAACTGGGCACCTTGTTTCTGACCTCAGAGGGAATGACTGGGGTGGCAGTGCTGAGCAACACAGTGGGGACATCTGTATAGACAGCTGCCCAGTGTGGCTACAGAGTGTGGAGGTAACAGGGTGAATCTAGGGCAGATCTGGGCCTGGGGCCAGAATACTCTGGGATCAGACTGAAGTATTCTGGCCAATGTAGATGAGCCCAAGGTTTCAATTCTTCCTGTCTTAGGTATAGGATAGGACACACTATTGGATGGAATCTTTTCATACACTGAGAACAAAAGTTGTTTGGGATTAGGAGGAATGTCTGTTTTCAGAGGCATTAAACCTCAATATCCTGAGTAAATATAATGTGCATCTCAGTATACAGAGTGAAACTTTTATCTTTACACCATGCTGATAAATCTCCCAGAGGCATGTGGGTCGACTATGAAATCTGTGACCAATCAGATGCATATTCTTAGCAGTCCCAGCCAGCATGACAATAATGAGAGATGATGGGATGGGAATTGCAGTCCAACAACATTTGAAGTACTGTAGGCTCCTTTCCTCTGAAAGATATTGGATATTGGATGATAAAGTATATGGGCCTGGATGCTATTGTTAATTCTAAAACAGAATAAATCTATTGATTTGCTCACATACAGTATATGTTTTTTACCAGATTATCATTGATTCAAGGCATCTGCTTTAGTTGTGATTAATAGGATTTAGGCCATAGGCTCTTTTGTATGACTTTGTGATGGCTTGGTTTTCAGCACTGTACAGTATTCTTTTGTCTCAAATTTGGAAGCTTCAGAATATCAGCAGCTTTCCCAACATCTCTTTTATGCTTCTCACTGTGGGATGTTTCTTCCATTCTGTTTTTGAAAGACAGAAACAAAAACCATACTCATTATCTGTCCTCTCAGCTGTCAAGAGAGAGAGAGGCCTAACTTAGCATGAATCAGAAGTCTTGTTCAGATATGACATCTTGAGGCACTCAGCAGTTGAATACATTCACAGTTGGGTGAAATGTTACAATTTGAAGTCACTTGAAAGGCAAATCAATCCAATGGTGCTGCTGCTGGTACAATATATGTTGATTTCTTGTAATATGCTTCTTTAAGTAAACTTTATTTTAGTTTTTAGTTAGTGCTTACACAATCTATTCAGACCTATTTTTTAGCCAGCTGTACCAGATAACCAGCTACAGTTGTTATTGATGTTCTGTGCCAAGAAATCATTTCTGACTTGTGATAACACTAAGGAGAAACTATCATGGGGTTTTCTTGGCAAGATTTGCTTAGAGGAGGCTTGTTCTTGCTCTCCTCTATGTCTGAGAGAGTGTGACTTGCCCAAAGTCACCCAGTGTGTTTTCATGGCTGAGCGGAGATTCAAATACTGGTCTCCCAGAGTCCAGCTCTCAAACCACTATACCATGCTGAGTCCCCTTTTGCTTACTGCATTAAAAAAAAATCTCTGCTCCAAATTTCCATGAATATATACTGTCCTTTGAACTGAATCAAGGGAAACCTCTGCTTACCAAATAATTTTTAACAGATCCATGTTTTGAATTTCAGGAGAGACCCCATTGGCTCTGCTCACTGATTCATAGAAAGCAACAGTTAGGTGGCTGTCTGATCAAGAAAATAAAACCTGGCTTGTTTTTCTCCAGTCCCTTGAGCAGGATTTTATTTTTTTTTGCTGCGTCCCTGTACCAGGTGGAAGGTTGGAAAGAAAATAACAACAACAATAATAATCTTTAATGCAGTAAGCATAAAGAAAGCCAGTGTGGTGTAGTGGTTTGAGACCAAAGTTCAATTCCCTACTTGGCCATGAAACCCACTGGGTGTCCTTGGGCATGTCACATGCTCTCAGCCTCAGGTGAAGGCAATGGCAAACCTCCTTTGAACAAATCTTGCCAAGAAAACTCCATGAAAGGTTCACTTTAGGGTCACCATAAGTCGGAAACAACTTGAAGGCACACAACCACCACCAAGCATAAGGAGCCCAAATGTGGTGTAATGGTTCGAGTGTTGGACTGCTTCTACTTCTCCATCCCTCCCACTCTCTTCCCAGGGTTGTACATGCCAACCAAGATGGAGGAGGAAGGACACAACACCTGGCACTGCCTGCCTGGAGTGTTCAGGCCAGGTGGAACGGCTGCAGGAATGGTGGTGGCAGGATCCTCTTTAGTACCCCTTCCCTTCCCCCTTCTACTGGTCTGAGGGGGGATTCCCAGAGGCTCTGATTTGGGGCCCTTTTTGACCCTTGTATTTGCTCCATGGGGTGAGGGGGGAAGGCAGTCAAAACTGGATCTCTCCCTCTGCCAGTGGTGTCCATTCACCGGAGATGTGGCATAGCTGCTTGCTTGGAGATGACACTAACCCCAGTGATGCCACTGCCAGGAGCCACTGAATATGATTGTTCAGTATTTCCCCTCACTGGCCAATCCTTCCTATTGAGCCCTGATGCCACTGTGGTTTTATAAACTTTTAGGAGAGGGAGAGAAAACAGCTGGCAGACTCCTGGAGAATCTACAACAGCCATTTAAGGTAGCACTCTTGCCTTGAAATTCCTCTCCTAACCTTGCAGCTTGGGGAGAGGGACTAGACTCTGACATCTGGCAACCCTTACAAGAACCCATTCCTTGAATCTGCCAGACACTAATCACCAGCTTAAGTAAAAAAAAAAAAAAAAAAAGACATTCTCAGACTCTCAACTAGCAAGTGGAAGTTAAGACAGCCACAGAAAAATTGAGAATACAGTGTGTAGAGATGTTTGGAAGATTGCTTTTTGAATTCTCACATTTCTTGCCAGTAAAATCAACCAAGTCTGGACTTGCTGTGTGGGCCTTAGAAGTCCTCGACAGAATATACTCCTTTAAAAAAGAAAGACGACACTGTGATCAATTGGGGAGGGGAAATCTAACTTGGAATATATGTTGCTGGATAATTATCAAATATCTAATATTCCATTTCTGATCAAAGTTCTGGAGATGGTAGTAGCATCTCAGCATCAGGTGTTGATAACACTGAGCATTTGGAGCAGGATTTCTGTCTGGTCCCAATATACATACAGTCTTAGCTGGCCTGGAACATGAATTATAATGTGGAATGTGCAAGTGCTAAAGAGCAGAAAAGATAGATGACAGCTAAGTAACATTAGCAAAAAGGCTGTTGGAACAAGTAGTACCATGATGCAGGCTAGATTGGAAACCCATGGACTAGATCTGAAAGCCAGTAGGTCTTCCATGTACATTATCTAGTATAAGAATGCGAAAACCTGTAATTCCCAGATGATGTTGGATTATAATTTCTATTATTCCTGGTCATTAGCCATGATGATGGAAAATGAAGTCCAGCAGTAGCAGGTGCTTCAACTTTACCCTAACATAAAATAATTTTATAATAAACCATTAAAAGCAGGTGCACTCCCAGAATGGTTTAACATCATGACACTTACAAGCAGCAAATGCAAAGCTGTCTACAAGGAGTTAGCAATGCTGATTTGCAAGGGAAATGAAATGAGAGCACTCATTGTCATTGCCTTAAACCGAGAAATGTTTTAAACTTGATATCAAGCCATCCTGCCACTCTCTCTTTCTCTCAAATAACATGTAGGCTTTCCCACCATTCTGTGCTGTGTGGGAGGAAGTGAATGTTTTCTTGACAATATGCATAGGTAAGAGGTAATTTATCTAGATGTTGGAAGAGAGCTGAACCAGTATTTGATATTCAAAGCAGGACTCTGCTTTTCAAGGTATACTTAACCTTGCTTTTGTGAGTTGCATTTATCGTATTTGAGAATGCTAGTTGGGCTCATTATTTATTTTATTGTTCCAATGTATATGCCGTACAACTGAATTTTTTAAAGGGATCTCTGTAACAAAATCCAGAAAACAGCAGGAAAACATGACATTTTTTCCTGCATTGATAAAGATAAAACTTTATAGCATCCATTCCTTTTCTATTATAGAATACTGGACCAAATAAATATAATGGAACATTATAGGCCCTCTACAGACCAGTATAAAGAGCTGGTGTGGGGGCAGAGTGGGGGCATGGCAACCGCATGCCAGCCACCCCGACTCCAACCCCATGAAGCCCCTGCACCGCCCACCTGACCAAACAACGTGCAGCATCATACTTCCACTGAAGAAGCAGTGAAAAGCTGCCATAGCTAGGGTGCCCTTTCCGCACCACAAAAAGGAGCTGCTTTTTGCAGCTTCTTTTTGTGCAGTGGAAAGGCCAGATCGGGTCGCAGCAAGGAATGAGGCTGCACAGAGCCACTGCTTAGGGGCTGCATGTTAAG
The DNA here is from genome assembly GCF_019175285.1 of Sceloporus undulatus. Taxonomy (NCBI): domain Eukaryota; kingdom Metazoa; phylum Chordata; class Lepidosauria; order Squamata; family Phrynosomatidae; genus Sceloporus; species Sceloporus undulatus. The sequence goes on along the minus strand of NC_056524.1, from coordinate 104,184,825 downwards.
CCCCTAAATTGCTTTTCAGAAGAATTATTATAATAACATGCTGAAATCATTCATAACTGAACAATAGTAAAATAAAACTTTGGGACCCAGAGTATTATCCTACCATTGCTCATTGAGGATAGCTTCAAAATAACATTCATTCCTCTTAAAAGTAACTTGCCATTTTTTGAGTAATAAAATAGCCTTCATTAGGCACTTTCAAAATTAGCTTCTATCAGGGAAATGATGGTCTCCCTCTCAGTTTTTAAATAGATGACAGGGTAGCTCATACATTCCAATATTTCACAGGTGAAAACTGGGACAAATGTGGACAGGCAACATCAGAATGTGGTCAAGATGGCAAAGTGAGGAAGAACAAACAACATAGGAGATGCTATGTCAATTTACTTTTTGCCTGAGCCTAAGGGAACGGCAAGATTCTGCCTCTCTTCTCTGTAGGGATATTTGGTATCTATATTAAGCATAGCTGGTAAAATAGGAGTTTGTGGTAGAAAGTGGGAGAAGATACGCAGGATGCTCTCATAAGGTAAAAGAAAGGGAAAACTTATATTTAGGAAACATCTGTTTCAGAAAATCCATTTTGGAATAAAAAAAGAACAAAAGATTATCTATATTTCAGTTGAAAAGACCCTAAAAGCTGGCTCTCCTCTGGTTGTAAGCTATCCTAATGTGGAAGCCTTGTGGAAGCTTGCTTCCCAGACAAAAGGAACCAAAGGACTAACTAACTTTTGGAAGAAGAGGAAAGCAGCCTCTGCACACAGGAAAGAGGTAAAAAGGCTTGAGTACATAGATCAAAGAAAGAAACAAAGGGATTTATCACATGCACTTTTTGGTTCATTCTGGGCATGGGTTGGGGATGCCCATAAGGGAGGGAAAATGGATTTTATTGCAACTGTTGGCAAGTCATAGCCATGCCGTCACCATGCCATCGCCTGACCATCACCTGTCCCTGAGGCAGACTCAGCCACTTAACTTTTCTCTGTTGGAAAGCTTCAGCAGAGCTTAGGGACGGGTGATGGTTGATCATGAAATAAAATCCAAAAAACACAATTTGTTAGTCTAAGCAAAAAGTAGAAAGCACCTATCACTTTGGTCAGGACAAAGCCAGTTCTTTAAAGGAGGTTCTTTGTTACTGCATTGAAGACTTCTTTAAAAAATTATTTCACTGCCTTTATGAACCTAATCAAGCTATCTAAGATCACCCTAAGCATCACTTTAAGCAAACATATCAAGCAAGATCTGTAAATCTAATTGTGTAATTGTCAGTGTGCTTGTCCTGCATGATTTTAACCATCACGTGTATTTTCTGAATTTAATTTCTGTCTGACATCACTGTCTACAATCTAGTCCCCAATCATGTGTACTGGATATATTCCTTAATTCTGGAAATGCTTAATGACATCTGAGGAAGTTGGTTAGTTAGTCCATGAAACTCATAATAAATTTGTTAGTGCCACAGGACATCTTTTTGTTCCATCCAGTCTACCCTTTGCAGGTTTTCAGGAAAATTCTTTGAACCTGCCTGGTTTTATTTTGTTTGTTTGTTTGTTTTGCTTGTTTTGTTATTGTTGTTGTTGGCCTTTTCTTAGTTTGATCTATAGCCGGGGTTAGACTCATAGAGATGGAAGAGGCTCCATGGGCCACCATCTCCTGCTCAGTGAAGGATCTTCATTAAAGCATCCTCAGCAGGTAGCTTTCCAGTCTCTTTTTGAAGACATCCAATGAAAGAGACCTCACCACCTTTCTAGGCAATTCATTCCATTGCTGAGCTGCTTTCACTGTCAAGAAATCCCCTTTAATACTCAATCGAAACTGCCCTCCTGTAATATGAAACCATTAGACCGAGGAGCTTATCAGATGAACTTTAAAACTGGATCTAGTCTCTCAGGCTGGAGCCAGGAGACTGGATGGAGGTGGGGATTATCGCAGGTTAAATTGCCGCCTGATCACTATCCCCCATCCAGCCTGAGTCCAGGCCAGGTTCCAGCTGTGCTCCACCAGCACTTTTTCGAAGTTGGGAGCTTTCTGCCAGAGCACCATTAGGAACCGGGCTGATGACAGGCAGCAATTAGGCGGCAAATAAGCATGCAATAATTCCCACGTCCATCCCGCATCCCAGCTGCAGCCTGGGACACTTAATCTGGTTTTCAAGTTCATCTGATAGCTCCCTAGTTGCACCCTCTGAGTCTGCCTCTTGTGGCAGACCTTGAGTTATTTAAAGAGTGTGATCATGTTACCCCTCAGTCTTCTGTTCACCAAGTAGAACATGCCCAACTACTTCATCTTTAATTCGTATTGCATTATCTTCTTACTGTACTTCCTAAATTATATCTGCACCTTCACACATCATTCCTTTTGTATTAAGATTCTAGCTCCCTCTCCTACTTTTGTTCCTCCTTGCTTAATTATTTGGCAACAGAACATATGGTTTCCTTGTTATGATCAATTCTGACACACTGATTGCTGCCACTAACTCTACTATGCACCTTGGAATTCATATTTAGAAAGAAAGTCAATAAAGTGAGGGAATGCTTCCATCTCCATTTGAATTTTTCACAGGTTTAGATGTTCCAGTGAAGGAGTGGGGAGGGGAGGGAAGCATCATGGGAATGCGTATTTGAACCCAAGATGACTACAAAAGAGAGGCAGACAATTAGCTCTAATGTCGTAAGATATTCGGGTCTATTCTATATTTTATTTTAAAATGAAGCCATAAATTGGAACCAACTGAGAGGAAAGCCATAGAAAAACTAGCTATGTTAAGCTGATACAAGTGATACATTTCCAGGACTTCTATTGGTTATGTAGTGTCTGGAAGTAGGGACCTGAAAGATTTAGCAATGACTATAATGCAGTTCTTATGTAAGCTCAAAATTATTTCACTTTAAAGATAATTTTAATCTACCCAGATTGCTAAATGATTCTTATTGGCTCTTTGATTTATCATGCTTTAATTAAAGATTATTGTTGTACTGAGAGGCGGCTTCAATTTAGGCATCTGCATTTTTGAAACCTATAGCAAAACATTTCAGGTCTTACAAAGTATGGATCAGGGTAGAAGTGAAACTTGCCAAGTTCGGGTAAGAAGCATGCTTATCAAGTACAAAGATTTTATTGTAATAATTAAACTGAAGACAGTTGATCAACACATTTTAAATTGTGTATGGATGTAAGATCTCTCTCCTGAGTTTCAGTATGAACTAATTCATTAAATGGAAACCAAAAGATTAAACAGTACCTTCTTATTGCACTGAACTAATACATTATACTTCAGACTATTGTTTTTATCATGCTGTTAACCGCCCTGATCTTTGGAAGGGCGGTATAAAAATAAAAATTCTATTTATTTATTTTATTATAAATTACAAAGCATTATTTAAAAAATAAAACTTGCTGCAAGAAAAAGTGCTAATGTTACTTTATTATTATAAGCCATATAGTTTATACTCAACAGTTCTAGTGAGGAGGACATCCAAATGTCTGTGTAGCGTGAGGCCATTGTTTATGAGATTTTCTGAATGTTTGCAAGACAAAGAAAAAGTTAAAAAATACAAAAACAAAACAAAATTATTAAAAACTACTAGATGTGCATACCTAAAATGCTACTCTGAAACCAATTAGATGATCTGCCATATTTTAACAACAGGCTTCAGAACTGAAAACTTCATTTGTGTGTGTGCATCTGTCCTCAAGTCACTTGTTCATTTATGACAACCCCATAAATTTCGTAGGGTTTTCTTAGGCAAGAAATACTCAGAGGTGGTTTGCCAGTTCCTTCCTCTGAAACAGAGCCTACAGTACCTGGCATTCTCCCATCCAAGTATTAATCTAGCTTACCTTCCAAGATCAGTAGTACAAGCACTGGTAACCTCAAGACTTGATTTTTGCAATGTGCTCTACATGAGGCTACCCTTGTGCCTAGTCTGGAAACTTCAACTGGTACAGAATATGGCAGCCAGATAGATTGCAGGAACAACTAGGAGTGACTATATTACACCTATATTGAAATCACTCCACTGGCTGCCTATTAGTTTCCAGGCACAGTACAAGGTGTTGGTCATTACCTTTAAAACCCTCCATGGCTTGGGCCCAACTGGGGTCCCTCAAGGAGCCATTCTGTCTCCCATGCTATTTAACATTTACATGAAACCGCTGGGAGAGATCATCCGGAGACATGGGGCGCGGGGTTATCAGTACGCTGATGACACCCAAATAATTTTTTCTATGTCTCCAACTGATGCAGTGACTGGGGATGGCGTCTCTCCTCTCGTGGCCTGTCTAGAGTCAGTAATGGGCTGGATGAGGGAAAACCGACTCAAATTGAATCCAGAGAAAACGGAGGTACTAGTGATAGGTTCCCCTGGTCCAGGAATGGCGGTGGTTCCACCTGTCCTGAACGGGGTCACGCTCCCTGTGAAGGACTCCGTGCGCAGTCTGGGGGTGCTTCTTGACTCGTCGCTTCACCTGACTGCTCAGGTGAATGCGACGGTCAAGAGCACCTGTTATCAGCTTCGGCTGATTCGCCAGCTGCGCCCATACCTGGCCCAGAGGGACCTAGAAACTGTTGTACATGCTCTGGTAACTTCGAGACTGGACTACGGCAATGTACTCTACATGGGGCAACCCTTATACCAAACTCGGAAACTGCAAATGGTGCAGAACATGGCAGCCCGGCTGGTTACTGGTGCTCCCAGAACCAGCCATATAACACCGGTTTTAAAAGATCTCCATTGGCTGCCCATTCGTTTCCGAGCTCAATATAAGGTGTTGGTAATTACCTATAAAGCCCTAAATGGCTTGGGCCCAGGATACCTAAAGGACCGCCTCTCCCCGTACATTCCGCCTCGCACCCTCAGAACGTCTGGGCAGCAGCTACTGAAGGTGCCTGGGGCTAGGTTAGTCTCCACTACTCGGAAGACGTTTTCCATAGCTGCCCCAGCCCTTTGGAATGCACTGCCCACAGAGCTCCGCTCGTCTACGACCCTGGCCCAATTTAGGAAGGATCTTAAAACCTTCCTATTCCAACAGGCATTCCCCGAATAAATATCCTGTGGGCCTCCCTCCTCTTCCGTGGCCAAGAGGTTGGGCTATGGGGCTTTTTGCTGTTGGGTTGATTTATTGTGTTTTCTTTTTAATTTGTGTATTGTGTATTTTAATCTGTCTGTATTTTAACTTGTTGTGAGCCGCCCTGATCGTAGGAAGGGCGGCATATAAATAAAATTTTATTATTATTATTATTATTTAAGGGATCGCCTCCTTCTGTACAATCCGCCCCATGCACTCAGATCCTCTAGGAGGAATTTGTTGAAGTCCACAAAGACCAGATTGATGGCGACCTCCCAGAGGACTTTTTCCGTGATTGCTCCCATCTTATGGAATGGCCTGCTGGACGAGATCTGTCAAATTACCAACCTAGAGAGCTTCAAGAAAGCTATCAAGACAGATCTCTTCCAGAAGGCCTTCCCAGAATAGAACCCAGCCATGTAAAGATCCCCCCACAGACA
>NC_056524.1:104172286-104179221 GCF_019175285.1 Sceloporus undulatus | reverse complement strand
AGGGCGGCATATAAATAAAATTTTATTATTATTATTATTATTTAAGGGATCGCCTCCTTCTGTACAATCCGCCCCATGCACTCAGATCCTCTAGGAGGAATTTGTTGAAGTCCACAAAGACCAGATTGATGGCGACCTCCCAGAGGACTTTTTCCGTGATTGCTCCCATCTTATGGAATGGCCTGCTGGACGAGATCTGTCAAATTACCAACCTAGAGAGCTTCAAGAAAGCTATCAAGACAGATCTCTTCCAGAAGGCCTTCCCAGAATAGAACCCAGCCATGTAAAGATCCCCCCACAGACAGATATAAGTGAAGACTCTGCCGACTGTTATTCTATTATTGTACTATTGTTTTTAGATTTTATTGTCTGTAATTTTAATGAATATAATTGTTTAATCCTTTTTTAAGGGGGAATGGAAACTGTATATATTGTATTTTTTAAAGGTTGTACACAGCTTTGATTGTGGTAACAAGAAGCAGGATATAAATAAAAGTTATATTTTTAATTATTATTTTATCAGATGGGATCTGGTACCATTGTGGTACTGTATATAAGCCTTTTGACAAAATTTACTGTGTGAATATTAGTTATTGCATCACTTCAGTTATAGTCATTATCACATGTAGTCACAGTTACATAAAAACCCTAACTTCTTAATGACCTGAGAAAGATCAGGTCTGGAAGAAAATTTCGCAGTTTATCTAGAAACTGGGATTAATAGTATTAACAAAAAAGTAAATTTAGTGATTCATAAACACCACTTTAGGCTCCAAGCTTATGCACACTTACAGTAAATTATACTGAATGCAGTGGGCCTTCCTTCTGAATAATCATGCATGTGACTGTAATATAAATGTGTAAGAATATAAGACATGTTAAAAGTATTGCATTTAATGTAATTCAACACATCTAACTGAAATTCTCAGTAAACTGCCCATGGTTTTATCTTTTCTCAGTTAGTTCGTACTTTAGTTTATTCCTCTGTGTTAGTGAACTGCAGACAAAAAGAAAAAAGGCAGCAGTCCTTGTAGGGGATTCCAAACAAGTTTACTGCACTTGATTGTCATAGAGAATGTGCTGGAGAGCAGCAGCCAAATAGTTTTGTAATTATGGGTGTACGGTACTTAATACATATTGTATGGAGAAGTGTTTTTTAAAAAGACATTTGCATAAACTCTGAAGAGAATAAAGTGCTTCTTGCCATAATAATAATAAATATTTATTTATATCCCACCTCTTCTGATTGAGGATTGAGGCAGGTAACAACAAAGAAAATTTATTTTCCTGGATTAGGTTTTTTTTTAATTGAACCAACAAGCCATAAAATATTCGACATATACATTCATACTGGATTTATACAGATAACAGGAATCATTTTTCCAATGACACACAAATTTTACTTCCTTTAAAAAAAAAGAATAGATTTCTAAAATTAGAATCATAGAATCATAGAATCATAGAATCGTAGAGTTGAAAGAGACCGCAAGGGCCATCCAGTCCAACCCCCTGCCATGCAGGAAATCACAATCAAAGCATCCCCAACAGATGGCCATCCAGCCTCTGTTTGAAGACCTCCAAGGAAGGAGACTCCACTACACTCCAAGGGGGTTTGTTCCACTGTCGGACAGCCCTTACTGTCAGGAAGTTCCTCCTGATGTTGATGTGGAATCTCTTTTCCTGGAGCTTGCATCCATTGCTCCGGGTCCTAGTCTCTGGAGCAGCAGAAAACAAGTTTGCTCCCTCCTCAATAGGACATCCCTTCAAATATTTAAACAGAGCTTTCATATCACCTCTTAACCTTCTCTTCTCCTGGCTAAACATCCCCAGCTCCCTAAGTCGTTCCACATAGGGCATGGTTTCCAGACCCTTCACCATTTTAGTCGCCCTCCTTTGGACACGCTCCAGTTTCTCAATGTCCTTTTTTAATTGTGGTGCCCAGAACTGGACACAGTATTCCAGGTGGGGCCTAACCAAGGCAGAATAGAGCGGCACTATTACTTCCCTTGATCTAGATACTATACTTCTATTGATGCAGCCTAAAATCACATTGGCCTTGTTAGCTGCCACATCGCACTGTTGACTCATATTCAACTTATGGTCTACTTGGACTCCTAGATCCCTTTCACATGTAGTTTCATTCAGCCAGGTGTCTCCCATCCTATATCTGATGTTTGAAACATTTGTCTGTGATTTAATCTTTGTACATGTGTACATGCCTATAGAAGGAGTTCTGTGGTACTATAGAGACTAACAAATTTATGATTTTCTGCTGCAGTAGTTCTCTGGGGTTTTCAGGCAGATGTCTTCAGCATTGCTCCTTGTAGATGCTGTGGATTATACTTGGACTTTCTCAATACAAGGTTTTAGCACTGGGCTTCAATCCATCTCCAAAGGTATATAGTATCCTTGTCAGCTATGAATGTCTGTGCGGAATGTCTTTCGTATTTTACTCATCCCTCCCTTTATTTATACCCCACCTTTTGCCCACACTGAACTCAGGGAGGCTTAAAAGTAGAATCACAATAAAAACACATATGGCTGAAAATATGCCAGAAACTGAGATTAAAATTGTATTAAACTAACAGCAACATTAAAACCTTTTCAAACAGAATAAAAGTAGTACTACACACTGAAAAGCTATTCTCTTGTAAAACAATAAATTCCCAAAGGTTTGCTGGCATAAAAAGGAAGTTACTTGACACGGAAAATACAACAAAGAAGGAGCTAGTGTCAAACTGCATGGATTCTGCAGTGTAGGAAGGAGCCATCCTGGGCTCCATGGGAAAGGAGTTCCAGAGTCTGGAACCAGCCATTGAAAAGACTATTCCCCACCAAATATAGCTACGACAGGGGTGGGATAGAGAGAAGTATTTCTCCTTAGCACTTGGACAGGCTCATATTGGAAGATATGGTCCTTCAGATAGCCAGGACCTGAACTCTGTATGACATGATATGTTATAACCCCTGTGCATATTCAATATATAACTTCTGAACTAAATTGACACACATAAAAATGTGCATGTGTAGCAATCCAGGTGTTTCCTTATAGGTTGTCTAAGTTTAAGACATCTAGATTTTTACACCACAGTGACATACCCTCAAGCATTTTACAGATGCAAACAGGGACACGTGGTCATGCACAGTCAGAATGTGCTCAAAATGGCAAAAGGAAGAGCGCTAGGAGAGACTGCATCAGTTTGCTTTTGCCTGAGCCTACTGGAAGAGCAAGATTCTGCTTCCTCCCATCCTCTCTTCCCTTGTGAGCTAACTGAGTGCAAACTATTCTTGATTTTAAATTATGTTTGCAGCAACTGAAGTAATATGTGGGCAAAGAGGGAAAGTGGGAGAAAGACAGAAAACCTGGGACATTTTAAAATAGCTGAAAAAAGTGGGATGGCAAACAGATTAATCAGGACTTCAGGACAGTTGTTGGTATGCTTGATATGACAGAGAATTTCACAAATTCTGCAGAGGCAAATGTGTCAAGGACGTAGCTGGGGGGGGGGGTTCTTGAGGTCCGGACCCCCCCTTCATTAGAAAAATGAATGGTGTGTGCTGCTGCGCCGCCGTGCCCAGCCCATTATAATGGTGGGGAACTTAGTCTGGACCCCCCCCCTTCCTAAAATCCTGGCTACGTCCCTGAATGTGTCACTAGCAACTGGGTTAAAATTAATCTGTGCCTGAATACATGGATACCAGTGTTTCTAGGGCACACTGTTGTTGACAATACAACTATCAGAGAGCGGAACAGATTGGGCAGTTCCAAGCATTTAGCAAAGGGACCGATGACTCATCCTTGTATAATTTAGCGCAGCTCCATGACTGTATGTATATTGAGCTGAGGCACCGCATAGCTTATCTGTTTAGGTTATTCATTGACTTAGAATTGATTTTAAAATGAGACAAGTGTTGATAGAAGGCAAGTATACAGTTAGAAAAAAGAAGAAGAGTTCACAGAAAGCAGATGGTGTTAATAAAGGTGAAGAAACTGAATAGGATTCCATCCACCTTCTCTCCCTTACCACACAAAATTGGAGCAAAATGAAACCTAATGCAATGCTTTGGGAATATTGTAATTACAGTGGGCTCTTGGTATCCCCTGGCATTTGGTTCCAGGACCCCTCATGGGTACCAACAGCTGTGTTTGTTCAAATCCTATTACTGTATACATAAGTCTAGAAATGTTAGTTAAAAAATTGGCCCAAAAAACCAGAGCTGACTTATCCATGTTTCTATGTATATACTGTACTTTAATTCTTATTTTAAAATAAAGGGAGCCATCCCTTGGTGAAAAGTAAGAGTGTAATCTGTTCTGGAACTACTGACTCCACTCTATTCTCTCATCCATTCAGTCTTCAATGCAAACACAGTTATGCCTGTCAGACTTTTTAAAATTCTTTGTCATTGTTTTCCTTTCCTTTCCTTTAGATCCTTTGTTACATCACTCTAGGATTTACTCTTGAATTATCCATGGATTATATCAAAATCTGTAATTTTGGCCCCCAAATCTGCCCTGATTTATACATGAGACTGATTTATAGGCAAGTATACATGGTATATACAGTGGTATCATAAAATGGTGTTCCTTACATAAAATGACAAAATCAAGGTTTGCTTTTTGGAATTCTTTCTTGGTGAGTATTTTCAAGCAGTGGATGACTGAATCTGTGGATGCTGGTTGTATAGCTATAGGACCCCTGATCTGGACTATGATTGCAAAGGGAACAAAAGATTTAAACTCCTAAAACTAGAGCCTCTGTCTTCCTTTGGAATAAAAGAAGGAGGAGAAAACACTGTAGATCCTAACTATGTTGTAAAAGTAAATTGCAGTAAGCTAAACAGAATCCTGAATAGCTTTAAAACTGCTTTACACAAATTTATGTAGAATAAGACTTTCAGTAGCTACTATTCATGGTGGCTGTATATTACTAGAAGTCTGCTGTGTGTTGCAAGTGAACATGAGGAGGAAGGTGCTGCTGCACTCTCATCTTGCTTGTGGGCTTCCTGAAAGCATCTGGGTGCCCACTGTGGGAACATAATGCAGGACTAGACAGGCCCTGGCCTCCTAGAGTGTAACCTCAGTAATTAGACCATCTAAACATGTAAGAAATTAAATAGACAAAAAAGAAAGACTGATATGTGCCTAGTCTTGCATTAATCATATGACTGGAACACTAGCTAGTGGCACGTGGTCCTTACAAAATGTAATGTCTAGACAGGTCATGTGTTTTGGTTTTTTCCTCTCCTCCGATTCTTAAAAATTGTATATACAAAGTACTCTCTGACATTTAAAAGATGAAAACCAGGACAGATGTAGTAAAGCAAAAACGGAGTGTAGTCAAGATGGCAAGAACGGTGATAAGGAGGCTAGGAGAGCCTGCGGCAGTTTGCTTTTGTCTGAGCCTTCTGGGAAGGGCAAGATTCTGCTCCTCTTCTCTTCTCTCCTTGCTGAGTTGAGTGCAAACTAATTTTGTACTTTGAACTCAGTTTGCTGAATTTGCAGCAATGGAAGTGGGCTGAGGACAAAGAGGGGAATTGGGAGAAGGAGGAGAAACAAGGAGATTTTCAGAGCAGAAGATTAATCAGGATTGTCATTGCCAAGTCAGGACTATTGGATGCTTAGGTACAAGAGGTAGCTGATTCTACAACGTGGCTGATATAATGTCAGTAAACTAAGGCTACAATATGTCTCATTGAAAATACATCAGGAAATATACAATTAACATTACACATAGTGCCCCATACTTTGGTTACACAACAAAAAATTGCTGTCACTTGTTGCTGCCGGCGTGTCTGTCTGTCTGAACTTTTACACAAGTTATGTTTTTGTTCTGCTGTTAAGGGAGTGGTGCTGAGTGTTAAAACAAGACACAGCCTTCTTAATGACTGCCCCATGGTTTTATAACTTTATCCCCACAGAAATCTGTCTCGCTTGTGTCTTAGACATGGAACTAGTATCAGGTTTTTGTCTTGTCTTTTGAAGTTATCAACAGGCTATAACTGTATATCCACTTATAGTTTTGCACTACCCTCAGTGTCTTTAGAAGTGTATATGAGTATGTAAATGTTCCTGTAAATTAATAATTATAGCCACTGTAATATTAAAATGTGGGGTAGGGTTAAATGGCAACAGCTAAACATGTATCAGCCTGTCTACATTGGATAAATAGATAGTGATCCCCAAACCTTTTCAGGCTCCTGCCCCCTTTCCTCTTGGCTGACAACCCTAGTGCCCCCCACCATCTCTATTTCTTGATATTAAGTCTACTGGTCTACTGCAAACTCAAAACAACCAACCTCAGTTGCTGCCCCCCAGGTGACCTACTGCTTGGTTGCTGCTCCCTTTGCATCCAGTTGCCCTGGGATCAGCGACTAAGCAGCATTGCTGCTCAGAGCAGCAGCTTTGTGGCAAAGGCTGGTGTGGGTGAGGGACTTCTCAGTTGCTGCTTAAACAGCTGCTTAGTTGCTGCTCCCAGGGTGACCAATTACTCAGAGGAGAAGCTTTTCCTAGTGGGGAAGCACTTTCAGTCCTTATTTTCAGGGCAGAGAGGGATACAGCCAGCTTCCCATTTTTCTCCCCGGCAAAGCAGGACTCTCAGTCTAAGAGAGACAAGAGATGTAAAATATTCTTTTGAAGAATTGATCCCAGAAACTCCTCCTCCTCCTTTCCCGGAGACATGCTCTCCTCACACAGCTTCAAGTTGTCACCGCCCTCCTCAAACTGCTACCTTTTCTCTTGAGCTGTCTGACCAGCTCCACCCAGCCACCCAAGCCCCAGCAAAATTCACAACACTTAAACAGGGTCCCAAATGTGAGAGCTACTTTTTGTCGCCAGTTCTCTCTGCTGCCACATGTTCTAACTCCTTGCTCCAGTCGGTCACTTTGTCCCAAATTGGTGTCATGGGAATGAGCTTGTGTGGGCAGGTGAAGGG
>NC_056524.1:104145531-104167286 GCF_019175285.1 Sceloporus undulatus | reverse complement strand
CTCTCAGCCATGGGGTTGCTTAATTATTTGTATAATTGATTCTCCATAGTCATGGATTCTGCATCCATAGATTCAACCATCCACAGCTTGAAAATATATTTAACATATAAAAATTCCAAAAAGCAAACCTTGATTTTTCCATTTTAGATAAGGGACAGCATTTTATTATGCCATTGTATATAATGGGACTTGAGCATCCACAGATTTTGATATCCACTGAAGGTCCTGGAACCAAACCACAGGATGCACTGCACAGTATCTAGGAAGGAGGGATTGGTAGAATGACCAGCCCCAGACTGATCCTTTGAATTACACAATACTTGTGCATTTCCAATATCGGAGGACTCAAAGGAGCTGGTGACAACAAACAGTTGAGCCAGGGAAGCAAAATGGTTTCAGAAGGAGGTGCAATGATCAACAGTGCCAGTATAGTCAAATAATCTCATTGTCTACTTCATTCTCTACCCCTGCCACTCCACAACAAAGCTTTTATGCGATAAACACTTTGTTTCCTATCAGATAGTATAAGAGTGGGAGAAAAAGATAAATTACTTTCTGTCCTCCCACTCAATTCTTTTGAAAATGTGTTTTTAATAGTTTAAAAATGTGTCCTTAATTCTGTTTTAATCTTTGGATTTGTTTCATGTTCCAGTATTACTTTTTATTCAGTATTACTGCATCAATTGTCATTTCTGTAGAAAAATGAGAGCTAAACCTAACAAACATTTTGAAATTCATTGTGACAAGATGTAGAAGATACACTAGGATACAATGAAGTATGGTTTGCTTTGTGTTTAACATCCCCCCCCCCCCCAAACAAGGGCAACCCTTTCCCCCTCCCCCCAAGGGAAGGACACGGCCGCCCCCCCCCCCCCAAACAAATCTTGCCATGAAAACCCTTAGGGTCATCATAAGTTGGAAATGACTTGAAGGCACACAACAATGTTTTTTCCCCTCATCATAGGGTCTTATTTATTATTTGTTTATTTCATTTTTCTCCCAGAAATGGACCCAAGCTTGCTCACAAGATAAATGCATTTTTAAAACTTTCCAGTAAAAAGGTAAAAAATTTAAAATCATCTAATTAAAACAATATAAAATTAACATTAAAAACATACAAAGCACTAAAACCTAACTAATACATACACTCTATATAAAACCACCTTGCCACAATTACTACGTTAAAAAGCCTGCCTAAATAATAATGTTTTTGCTTGCTGGCGAAAGACATGCAGGGAGGTGGCCAGTCTAGCCTCCCATGGAAAGGACTCTCCTGTGTCCTTACCAAGTGAACATGAGATGGTGGTGGGACTGAGAGAAACCTTTCTCCTGAAGATCTTAGGGCTCTAGCAGGTTTGTATGGGGAGATATGTCACTCAAATAGTCTGGATCTAGGTCATGTAGGGCTTAGGGTTTTCAAAGTAAAGTAATGGTTTACTATCTTCTGCATGGTACTAACAAAAACTAGCTAAAGTATCACTGAAATTGTTGATGAAAGATCCTCTGCTAGTGTCACCCCTTCTGTCCAGTACTACTGCCCAGTAGCTGTTTGGGACATTGTGGCCCGTTACAGACGGGCTCTTCCGGCACCCCCGTCATGTGCTAGGGATTGGCCGAGGACCTAGCGTCCACACCGGCCTCACCCCTAGCACGTGACGAGGGCGTAAAGATGGCGACGCCCTATACACACGGGTGCCGCCATCTTTACGTGCTGGATGCATAGCATCCACACATAGAATCATAGAATCATAGAGTTGGAAGAGACCACTAGGGCCATCCAGTCCAACCTCCTGCCATGCAGGAAATCCAAATCAAAGCATCCCTGACAGATGGCCATCCAGCCTCTGTTTAAAGACCTCCAAGGAAGGAGACTCTATCACCCTCCGAGGGAGTGCATTCCATTGTCGAACAGCCCTAACTGTCAGGAAGTTCCTCCTAATGTTCAGGTGGAATCTCTTTTCCTGCAGCTTGCATCCATTGTTCCGGGTCCTGTTCTCTGGAGCAGCAGAAAACAAGCTTGCTCCCTCTTCAATATGACATCCCTTCAAATATTTAAACAGGGCGATCATATCACCTCTTAACCTTCTTTTCTCCAGGCTAAACATCCCCAGCTCCCTAAGTCGTTCCTCATAGGGCATGGTTTCCAGACCTTTCACCATTTTTGTCGCCCTCCTTTGGACACGCTCCAGTTTCTCAATGTCCTTTCTGAATTGTGGCGCCCAGAACTGGACACACTATTCTAGGTGGGGCCTGACCAGAGCAGAATACAGTGGCACTATTACTTCTCTTGATCTAGACACTATACTTCTATTGATGCAGCCTAAAATAGCATTGGCCTTTTTAGCTGCCGCATCACACTGTTCACTCATGTTCAACTTGTGGTCTACTTGGACTCCTAGATCCCTTTCACACGTAGTTTCATTCAGCCAGGTGTCACCCATCCTATGTCTGTGCATTTTATTTTTCCACCCTAAGTGCAATACCTTACATTTCTCTGTGTTGAATTTCATTTTGTTAGCTTTGGCCCAGCTTTCTAGTCTATTCAGGTCATTTTGAATCTTGATCCTGTCCTCTGGGGTATTAGCTATTCCCCCTAATTTGGTATCATCTGCAAATTTGATAAGTATGCTCCCAATTCTGTCATCCCGTCTCATCCGGGGCGGAAGAAGCAGCGCCATTTCAGCGCTTCTTCTTTGCTGCGTCCAGGAACCGTGTGGTTTGGATGCTGCGGTTCCCGAATGCAGCAACCAGCAGCGGCGCGAGACTGCCCCTTCTGGGCAGTCTGTAACGCGCCTTAGCTTCACTTCTCAGCAGCAGCCTATCTGGCTTGTGATATCCTACCAGTAGTAATGTTATCATTAGCATATCTTCCTACTTACCTAGAGCATGGAACCCCATCATCTTGAAAAAATAGTGGCATGGTAAGAATACCAGGAAGATCATACTATAGATGGATTGACTCAGTCAAGGAACCTACAACCCTAAGTTTGAAAGCTGCTGTCCAGGGCTCTTGGAGGACTCTCATTCATAGAGTTGCCAGATGTTGAAGCTGACTTGACAGCAAATAACAATAACATAAGCATTTTTTTTACTAGAAATCTATATTCTCCAACTGCCCTGATCTATCAAGGACAGTCCCTATTAATCCCATTTTTCAGCTGCTCTTAAAGTGTCCCACTTTCTCTCTCCTCCTCTCACTTCTCCCTTTGTCTTCAATTGCTGCATACTGAGTTCAATGTGCAAAAGTATTTGTAATCAATATTAACTCTTGTGTGCGTGTGTGTTTTAATCTTGCCCTTCTCAGTATGTTTAGCCAAAGGCAAATTGCTGCACCTTCTCCTAGCTTGTCTGTTCTTCCTCATTCATAACTTTTTTCATCTTAACAAAAGATGTCATAATTATGTTTGGCCACATGTGTCTCAGTTTTCATCTGTGAAATGTTGGAGAGTAGTAGACCAACAGTTAACTCCTATGTATTAAATTTACCATGCACATAAATTTACATACTTTCCTCTAAAGCTCAAACATCCTAAAAAGTTCAAGCATCTGGATCATGATGTTGCTTATGAAAGTTCAGTGATAGAGCGTACAGAAGGCCAGTGGCATGTGTTTGCTAGGTATGGTTCGGAAAGCCTTGAAGAGCTGCTGCATCTGTGTCCTTTAGATGGGGAGGACAGTGTTTTGGTCTACTGTTCTTGTTCGTTCCAACCATTTAGTCTCATGGTAAGAAGCATGGAGGTGCATCTACACTGTAGAAATAATGCAGATTGACACCACTTTAAGTTCCTACAGAACTGAAGTTTTACAAGGTATGTAGCTTTCTCTGCTAGTGCTGGTGCTTCATAAAACTACACATCCCAGGATTCTCTAGGGTAGTGCCATGGCAATCAAAGTGAGTTATTTCTACAGTAGAACTGTAGTCAACAAAGTGGCAAAGATTCACAGCCCCTTGGAATAAAAAGACAATACTAAGCAAGAAGAACGAATGCCCGATTCTGCCTGCTGCTACACAGGAATACAGCTTCTCTTCATTCCTGTGAATGAGCATTCCTTTCAGCCTGGCTCTAAGGCACCTTTCAGCCACCTACTTGATAGTTACTGTCTGAGAAGGTGATGTCTCATTCTCTTTCGCCATACACATTCCAGAAATGGAAGGCAGAGCTGTCATTTCACAATATGTAACACAGTCTCATTACACACCCACCCTCACAAAGCACGGAACAGCTCTAATCTTACACCCCTATATATCCTTTATTCACTTCCTGGTTTAATTTAAAGAAACACACCTTGGAGCCAAGCAACCTAATTATACCTGTGCACTACTCATCATCCTGAGACAAGCTAATTATGATTATAAATGCATGGTAGGTGGGAAAACAGGAGAGAATGAAACCTGACACATTAAATCAGGACTAGGTGTTACAGCTAACCAAAAATACCTCCAATTGAGACAGGAATGACTGCATAAAATATTGTGGGCTATATAATCAAGGGAAATATCTGCATGGATAAGAAGCTAAAAACAGTGCCTCCTGCCCTCTAACTATACACCCACACCCACCCACACCAGCCATTAGCTCCGTGTTGCAGTTCTTGACATGTTATGTCTTTTCTTTTTTTGAATCTACAACAATTAGTCACTGTTCTATCTCTGTATAATAAATATATATAGCACTCGCTCTTTTGTTAAGCAGGATCATTTCCTAAAAATCTGCAAAGTGCTTTGCAAATGACTCACAGCCAGCCCTTGAGTGATCTGCCATATTTTCCCAGAGGCCAGAATGTAAGAGACCTTTGACCACTTGAAAAAGTGCTCCTTCAGGGCACTGTTCTATTCCTCACACTATTCAACAGTGAAATTACAGTTTCAGCTACACGGAAACTGCTGAGAGAGGCTGTCTGGAGGTTTGGGGTTTGGTGCTGATGACACCCAGCTTTATTTCTCCCTTCCATCTAATGCCAGGGAAGCTTTTAAGGATCTAAACCAGTATTTGGCAGCACCAATGAATTGGCTGAGGGCAAATAAATTGAATCTCAGTCCAGGCAAGACAGAGATGCTCCTAATCAGTTGAAAAGCAGATCAGAGAACAGCCTGTGTTCAACGGGGATACTTTCCCCTGAAGACACAGGTTTGCAGTTTGGATATACTCCTAGGGTGCATCTACACTGTAGAAATAATACAGTTTGGCACCACTTGAAGAGCTGTAGCTCCATCCTATCCAATCTTGGAATTTGTAGTTATTCAAGATCTTTAGCCTTCTCTGCCAAAGAGTGTTGGTGCCTCATTTAATTACAAATCCCAGGATTCTGTAAAATGGAGTCATGGCAGTTGAAGTGGTGTCAAACTGCATTGTTTCTATAGTGTAGATGCATCCTTGGACTCAGACCTTAACCTGGAGGCCCAGGTTTCTGCAGTGGTCCAGAGTAAAGCTAGTGTTCCAACTTTGTCAATTCCTGGAGATGTCTGATCTTGCCACAGTGACACATGCCTTAGTTACATCCTGTTTGAATTACTGCAATATGCTCTATGTGGGGCTGCCTTTGAAGAGTGTTCAGAAACTTCAGTTGGTACAAGGAGTGCTGTACCTGCACTCTGATGTTAACTGGAGCTGGTTACAGAGATCAATCAATTATCCTGTTCCACCAGCTGCCAGATTGTTTCCAGGCACAATTCAACATGCTGGCTATGATCCACAAAGCCCACAGTGGCTTGGGCCCAGGCTGACTGATCCTATCTCCCAGTATGAGCCTGCCCTGACTGTAAGATCATCAGGAAAGTATCTTCCTTCAGTCCCATCACCTTCACAGATGTGGGTGGTGGGTATACAAGATAGCAACTGTCCTTAAACTCTGGAACCTCCTCCATAGGGAAGCTCAAATAGTTCCTTCCTTGCTGTTCTTCCATCAGCAAGCAAAGACTTTTGTATTCTGACAGGCTATTAGAATTGAAGATTTTTAAGGCAAGGGTGCTGTGTTCTTTATATTGTACTGTTTTAATTGCTTTTTATCCTTTTTAGAGTTTGTTTTAAACTATTTAAATAATGTTAATACTTTTATTCTGTTTCCTTTTGTAAAGTTTTTAACTATACTGTCATCATCTTAATTTAAAGACATAGTTGTGTTAGGACCTTATCGGACACATTTCCCCCCATTATGGGGGGACTCTCGGGGCTGCGTGAGTCTGAGAAAAAACGCAAGACTTCCAACCAAGACAGTCCTGAATGGGAACGGCTTGGGGCTGGGCACTGGAATGGAGCCATTTTGAGGACACTTTGGTGTGCGTAAAATGCCTTTTTTTCTTAGCCTTGCACAACCCTGAGCGGCCCCTTCCCACGCCCGTAACAAGGAAAAAATGTGTCCAATAAAGTCCTAAGTCTGGAAAAACAGTATGCAAAGAGATCTTGCAGCACCTTTGAGACCAACTGAAAGAAAGTATATAGTAGCATGAGCTTTCATAGACTTGGGCCTACTTCCTCAGATGCATTCCTCACATATTTCTACATGCAAGTAGGCTCAAGTCTATGAAAGCTCGTTCTCCCATCTTTTTTATTTCACTTAGTCTCAAATGTGCTACAAGATCACTTTGCATAATAATCATCTTAGTTTGTAAAGTGCCTGGAATCCCAATCTTGGAGAAAAGCCAGGTATAAACAATGACAGTGATGCTGATGGTGATGGTGGTAATATACTATCCCCCCTGCTCTGCAAGTACTCAAATGGCAATATTAGTTTTATTACAGGGAAAATGAAGTTTCTTTCCTTAGTACCAATTGCAGTTGTGAGTAGTGGATAGAATACAATAAAGGAAGGGTGATTTTTTAAAAATTTATTTGCTTGTTTAATTTATATCAATCATTTCTCACAAATAAGACTTAAAGTAGCTTATGCTTGAATTAAGAAAAGGTAAATGAATTTAAATTTAATAATAAGTTTTAATTCATAATAAAAATATTCTACATTTATATATACAGTAATAAATAAAGTACACCGACCAGTGAGGCATAGTGATAGCCAACACAGGGCAAATGAGGAATCTGGGACACTAGGGTTCAAATCCTCACTCTGCCAGGGAAACCCAGGGAGTGGGCAAATCATACTCTCTAAGCATTACAGGGGAGTAATGGCAATCTCTGAAGAAACTCTACCAAGAAAACTCATGATAAATTCATCTTATGGTCTCTATATGTTGTAAACAATTTGAAGGCACACAATATCTGCAAATAAATGTTTAATTCTGCCCCCTACTAAATAACTAACCATTGTCTCCACTTTCCACACAGTTTCTGTGCACAGAACATCTTGTGACCTTTTAAATTTTTACACTTTTCCCCCTCCAAGAACATGGGGTACTAACACCTTCCTTGATTTAACACTCAAGCACAGATATTCACATTGCCCTTTCATTTTTAAAAAGGGAGGCAAATAGCAATAAGACAACTTTGGGAAGAAAATAAAGGGTGAACAGTAGCAAAACCTCTATTGAAGAACCTCCATGTAGGTTTGTGAATGTTCTTTGCTCTCACTCCTGTTCAAGTGTGGAATGCACATCTCTCATGATCTGTTATGTGCTGTGATGTCTCATCCAATTTCTTACCCTTCACTCAGAGATAAAATGATCAGTGCTTCATAAGGTTCACATCAAATACAGATACAGCTTCAAAATTTATTTTCTGGCATCTTTAAGCTAAAGAAACCCAATTTTCACCCTTCCCAATGACCAAGTGACCTTTTGTTTCCATCCCTGTTTTACAGATATCTAGGATATGAAGTATCTAGGGTGGGGCGATGCCAGACAAGAACAACAAAGTCATTATTGCTGATATGCAGAGGATGGACTATGGAAAGGATTTCACAATTCAAAGAAAACTAAAGAGAGAAGAATGACCAAGTGAGTATGGCTAACATCAGATGCCTGCCCTATGGAGATTTAAGTGTAGTGGATTCCAGACACTAGTCAGAATTGATAACCTCCAGTCTTAGTAGTATATCCTCAGCATGTAACTTTCTTTGCTGTTCTGTCATCATCAGCAGCAGTATGGAGGACAAACTTTTCTTTCCTGTCTCACCTCTAGCCCTTTGTTCTGACTTCAGGACAGGTGCAAAGGAGGTATGGAAAATACAGTTTCCCCAGTACCACTGATATATGTCAAATGGTATCAGGCACACGAAAGGGTATGTGACGGCTCTGAATTGCATCAAGATTGTACCAAGCTTTTTTTACAAGCTGATGAGGAAGCTGGTCACTTTTACAAACCTTGTTCCAAAAATGACTGCTAAAGGCCATCACTAGCTATGAGAGGGTATTACATTCAGGACACTGTGAGAAGATCGCAGTGAACATTATAAAACCTGTTTGCTTCTTTTTGGCTAAAAAGACTGCAGTCTCCATAGAATACATTCTGCACTTTCTGGGCTGAGGACCACTTTCTGATCAGTATACTGTTCTTTAAATTTGGAGAGTTATTTTATTGTAAGCTGCTCAGAGATCTTATGATACAGGACAGTAATAATAAACATAAATATATCTCTTGCACACACAGCCCTATTCAGATGTGTTTGTGTTACAAGTCACATCAGCTCCCATAAGCATGTGCCTAGTGGGAGTTGTAGTCCAGCATATCTGGATTTCCTAATATAGAAGAAGTCTGTGAAATATTACACATACACACACACAGAGAGAGAGATCTTGTAGCACCTTTGAGACTAACGTGTAGCACATTTGAGACTAACTGAAAGAAAGAAATTGGCAGCATGAGCTTTTGTAGACTTCAGTCTACTTCCTTAGATGCATTTGCATCCGAAGAAGTAGACTGAAGTCTATGAAAGCTCATGCTGCCAATTTCTTTCTTTCAGTTAGTCTCAAAGTTTATTCTGATTCCACAGACTTACATGGCTATATCTTTGAATTCTGTATGTGTGTGTGTGTGTGTGTGAGAGAGAGAGAGAGAGAGAGAGAGAGAGATTTTCCTCTTGGAGAGTTTTTGAGACATTTCTGCCATCCTTTGGAAGGATATTTGTTTTCACCAGAGTTGTATAATATCCTGACAGCCTAGTGCAGGCATACCCTTCATTTCCTTTTATAAACAGTACTGCCTTTAATATAAGATTCTGCAATAAGTACAAAATTTACAACAGGAAATGAAATACTCTTTTATCTACTTTAAAGAGGAATACATCATGGAAAGATCATTTATATCACTTTGCAAATGTTATGGGTGGGATTTATAGGACAAGGCATTCTACTCATCCACACCCCAGTGTTGACAATATCCTAGATGAGTTCCATCTGATAATGAGAAAGTTATTACTGCTCAGCCATTCCATCAAGCATGCATATGTACAGTATCTTCTCGGGCAATGACTTAAGTTCTCACATCTGCTCTTAAAGTGTTATGCATAGGTCAGAAACTTTCAGTGCTCCGAGGAAAGTGCATGAATCCAGATGGTTACCAACTGCATTCTGAACAAAAATGTTTAGTAGAACAGTAAGCTTTTCATTCTGCTTGCTGTTGTTAAGTATGTTTCTGATTTTGTCACTCATTTTGTAACACGGGAAAAACTTTAAGAATGAAGGTGATTATGAGATTAAATAGAAAAAGTTAAAATTCCTGGGAACAAACAGCTAAAATTATTGTGTATGAGAGTCATAACAAATCAAATCTGCCTTTTCTTCAAGTCTGTGAAAAATTCCCATTAATTATTTCCTGAACCTGGAATATGCCTCATCAAATACAGACCAGTTGGGGATAGCTAGTTGCCTCAAATATTTGGTTTGAAATATTACTTCATAAACATTTTGGGAGAGATTTTGCTGCCTGAGGCCATGGACAAAATTTGCCACAGGTACAGAACTACCAGAGGGCCAATATAACTATATTACTGGTGCCATTAGAGCAACTATCATGGCACTTGAAGGGAGCAAGCTACTTTAAGAGACTCAAGGCAAGCTGAAGGAAGGACCACCTTGCCATGGTCACCCTTGTTCCCCATCAATTGCTCCGTTCTTTCCACCTAATGAGAGGGCAGACTTGCATACGTTCTCTAATTGGTAGGTATTAAAAATTTGTTGCCATAAAAAGAATCACTGCTTTTCATACATGCAGTACTTGTTTGGCACTCCCTATATAATTGCATGGGCCTGCATCTTTAAATTCCTGTCATACACTAAGATTGAACTTGTTGTTGTTGTTGTTGTTGTTGTTAGCTGCTTTCGAGTTGATCTCAACTCATGGTGACCCTGTGATTGAGGTGTCTCCAAGCCCCCCTATCCTCTACCTTCCTGCTCAGGTCCTGCAGGTTCAGGCCCATGGTCCCCCTGACTGAATCTATCCACCTGGCATGTGGTCTTCCTCTCTTTCTACTTCCCTCCACTTTCTTCAGTATCATTGTCTTTTCTAATAAGCTGTGCCTTCTCATGATGTGGCAAAAGTACGTCAGCCTCAATTTAGTCATCTTGGCTTCCAAGGCGATTTCAGGCTTGATCTGTTCTAAGATTCATTTGTTTGTCTTTTTAACTATCCATGGTATCCTCGACACTTTTCTCCAGCACCACATCTCAAATGAATTAATTTTCTTCCTATCTGCTTTCTTCGCTGTCCTGCTCTCATAGCCGTACATGCCAACAGGAAATACAATGGCTTGAATGATTCTAACTTTAGTGTTCAGCTGTATATCTTTACATTTTATGTTTTTTTCTAGTTCTTTTATAGCTGCCTTCCCCTTCCTAATCTTCTTCAGTCTCCATTCTGATCAATGTTTGATCCAAGGTATGGGAAATGTTTAACTATTTCGATTTCCTTGTTATCTAGGTTGAATTTATGTAAATTCTCTTTGGTCATTATTTTTGTTTTCTTTGACATTAGGCCTGTCTTTGCACTTTCTTCTTTGACTTTATTTAGTGGTTGTTCCAAGTCTGCTAGTAGAATGGTGTCATCTGCATCTCTTACGTTGTTGATATTCCTTCCTCCTATCTTCACTCCTTCTGTGTGCAAGCCTACTCTTTGTATGATATTTTCTGCATACAAGCTGAATACATAGGGTGAAAGGAAGCAGCCTTGCCTGACCTCTTTGTCAATTGGAGACCATTCTGCTTCTCCATATTGTGTTCTGACAGTGGCCTCTTGTCCTGAGTACAGATTCCTCATCAGGACTATCAGATGTAGTGGCATTCCCATGTCTTTAAGAGTGTTCTATAGCTTTTCGTGAGCACACGGCTGCAAATAATCTTTTCCACTATTGCAGAAGCAGAAATAGTGGGTTCACTGATCACTTGCATACTTTTGCAGTGGATGCTTCTTTTTGAATAAACCATACAAAGCAAATACTTAGCAATAGAAATAGCAGCTTCATTTATATACTGCTTCATACCACACTAAGCAGTCTCTAAGTAGTTTACAACTGTAAGTTAATTGCCACCAACAAAATGGGTACTCATTTTAGTGACCTCAGAAGGATGCAAGGCTGAGTCAATCCTGATCTGGGATTGAACTCACCACCTTGTGGTTTGTGAGTGAGTGGCATTTAACCACTGCACCACCAGGGCTCCTATTTGATTAATTGGCAGTTTTGTGTTGGACTGAATACTTTACATGCATGTTTTGAGATGGTAAATACATTTCTTAAAGCTAAACTGAGGCCTGAGCAATGTTAAATTTTGTTAATGTTACAAAATGTTACATTTTGCCTCACATGTTACTCTGTTGTGAGTTTATGGTCTGGAGCAGTGTTTCCCAAACTTTGGTCCTCCAGGTGTTTTGGACTTCAACTCCCAGAAGCCCTAGATTGTTTGGCCAACAATCAGGCATTCTGAGAGCTGACCTCCAAAACATCTAAAGGATAAAAGTTGGGAGACCACTGGGAGGGATTTCAATGCAGGCAGAGACCACTCCTCCTCTTGGACATGTGGGGACTTTTCTTGTACTCCTAAATGGAGAATCCACTTTTATTGCTCTTTATTATTGTATTTGTCCTTCCCTTTAAGCTCAGGACCATGGCAGTGGGGACCTGATAACCCTAATCAGTTTCTAACAAGGAAAGTACATAGGAAGACTAGAAAGAGGAACTGTTGAAGTGAATTAGATTCACATATTCTAATTCATTAGCAGAGCTATGAAAAAAACATTATTTTCATGGCATGTTGTTGTTGTGTGCCTTCAAGTCATTTTTTACTTATGGTGACCCTAAGGAACCCTATCATGAAGTTTTCTTGACAATATTTGTTCAGAGGAGGTTTATCATTGCCTTCACCTGAGCCTGGAAGCGTGTGAGCTGCCTAAGATCACCCACTGGGTTTCATCGCTGAGCTGAGAATTGAACCCTAGTCTCCAGAGTCATAGGAGATTATTGCACAAAGCTTCTCTCCCGATATAATGGTGCATTTCTAAACTACCAAAACAGCAACACTTCTTTTCACATAATTGCAAATTGATAACAGGATGGTCATGAATTTTATTGCACACTGTTCATTTCAATCATTTTGCATTTGGGATCCACTTGTCAGCTGTCCAAGATTAAGCTTGCTTTGCATATGCCTGGTTTTGCTTGATGGGAAATCCAGCAAACTGTTTTTTCTAGTGCTCCATTTTCCCTGTGGGGAAAAAAACTTCCCCATATGTGGTAAATTAATGTTTTAATAAAAATCCTTTTTTACTTCCCTAGATCGTTAGAATATTTTTCGTGTCATAGAAATGCATTTTGGTAACTCATTCAAGAAACAAAAAGAAAAAAGGAGGCTTAGGAAAGGCTACTGCTTTGGGGAAACATGCTAAATACTTCTCTTCTCAACACTGGAAGTAGAATGACTATGGAATCAATTTCACTGTAAATCATCTAAAGAAGTGGGTTTATATCCATGAAAGCTCATGCAAAAATAAAAAACACGTTGTCTTAAAAGTACTACCACATTTTCCCTTCCCCCTTCCTTCCTTCCTTCCTTCCTTCCTTTTTTAAAATGCCTAATTAGCTTGTGTTCTTTTCTGGTGCTCATAAGATCTGAGAACCATTCTTTCTAGATAGATAGATAAATAGAGTATTAGTATCTCACGTAAAAGGTTTTAAAAGCATAGAAAAACAGAACAAGATTAATTGTCACAAGACAAAATGCAAAAGCAACACAACAAGAAGACAAAAGGAAAAAGAATAGAAAAACTAAGGGATTAAACTATTCCTACTATTCTTAAACTACTAAGAAAAGAAAAAGAAATCCTAAATGCCTTCCTCTTTCTATGTAAACTATATATTACACTCGGTTGCTGCTCCCAAGGTGACCAGGTTGCCTTCTCCTTGGCAAGGAAGGACTGTCAATCCTTCTTTGTTGCAGCAAAGCAGGGCTCAGCCAGAGAGTGTATAAGGAGTTTACAGAGGTCACGTTCTCTGGAGATTGGTGTGGATGGGGGAAAGGAGATATTTTAACTACAAGAGACAGTTCAAGGAAAATAACTCTTTCCAAGAATTGATTCCAGATACTCCTCTCCCTCCACCTCCAGAGACATGTCTTCCCCAAATAGTGTCAAGTGTCCCCCTGCACACACACATCAAAATTGTTTCTTCTGCTGCCTCTTCCCTTGGCCTTTCCAATGAAAGAAAGCAGCAACAGCAGTGCAGCTCCAACCTGCCAGCCAAGTCCTGGCAAAGCTCAGAAACCATAAGAAGGGTCCCACATTTGAAAGTTAATTTTATGCTGCCTCTTCTCTCCCCTGCCACCACAAGTTCTAACTCCTTGCTCCACCCAATCCGTCTGTCTTCAAATGGTGCTGCCCTGAGCTACAGACGTTATGTTCCACATGCAGGCTTCACAAGGTTTCCAACTGTCACCACCACTACTAGAGAAAGATGTGGCTGAGGGAATGAACTCCCATGGACAGGCGAAGAGTGGGAGACACCACCACATGAAGCAAGTGGGAGACACAATCACATGAAGTGAGGCTGTGAGGTGGTTTTAAGGGACCCTGAAAAGAAATTTTACAAAGCCCTCGTCCCCACCATGGTCCTAAAGGCTGGTGGTTTCCCTTGTATTTTGTGTGCACCAATACTTTGAGTGAAGACCCTCTCCCATCCCTTTCCTCCTCACTGCCCCCCTGCTGCCCTGTTTCACCTTCATTGCCCTCCTGGATCTTTCCACTGGCCCCAGGGGGGTACGACCCACTTTGGGGATCACTGCTCTTAATAGCTTCTAAAGCTAAAATGCAAGATGAGTAACCTCAACACACACAGGCAAGGACCCACCTTGGCTTAGCTGTAGGTTGGCCCTACCACATCCTTTTTCTTACAACTGTTTTAGTCTGGTAAGTTAAGCCTCTGTCACACTTTGCAAACTGTACCTTACATAGCTCCAAAGATGTAGCTGTGGGTTGCAAAATGAGGGCATTGACCTTCCTAAATAAGAATTCTGTCCACAAATATAATTTCCATTCAGTCGCCAAGCTTCTAGCACTAGAGTAACTTAAAACTTCAGTTTAGCATTGAAAAATACAGTTTAGGAATCCAAAGAAATGGGCTGGTTAAAATTACTAAGGGAATGCAAACACAGCAAATGTAAGAATTCTCAGTATGAACAGTTTTTGGTGTCTGACTATAATGCTGGAAATTTGGGGATTGAGGAAAAATTTCATTGGGGGAAATATTTTTTATTTGGATGGGACAATTTTGCCTATCTGGCAACCTAGCAGGCAAGTTGTATTCCCTCTCCTCTTTTTTCTGATATATTTTTAAATTGCTTTTAATTCATTGGTAGTTTTAATATATTTTTCATGTTTGTGTTGTAAATTTATAACTTAACTGTACTTTTAGCTGTATAGTCATACCTCAGTTAACAAAGCCTCTGATGAGGAAGCTCCTTTTTACAAAGTCTTTTTCTGCCCGTTCAGACTCTTCTTTTTTCCTCTTTGTCCTCTCACTAGCTGGAGGTGTTATTTAAAAATATTGGGGGGCAGTGGTGAAGGACTGGAGAAACACAGACATTCAGTTGCCATTTTGCAGCAGTATGTCTGTAGTAAACAGTGCAATGAAGCTTGAGCTAGGAAGGAGTGGGGCATTTCTCAGTGAATCCTACTCTGCTTGTCTGTGCCTGCCTACAACAGGCAAAGTAACAGTACGGCTGCTGCCACACTGCAAAATTAATGCAGTTTGACACTGCTTTAATTCTATGGAACCCTGGCATAGTTTGTTGTTCACCAGAGCTCTCTGACAGAGAAGACTAAATATTTCACAGAATTACAAATCTCAGATTTCCATAGCATTAAACCATAGCAAAGTGGTATCAAACTGCAATACATCTGCAGTGTAGATGAAGCCTAGAATGCCTTACTGAGCATGTGTGAACAGCAAAACAGGAAGGAAAACAAAGGCAGGAGAATTAGCCTGCCCTTAGCAGCTCCCCCCATCATGTTAAATATGCATAGACTTATGAGTTAGGCTGCAAAAACAGAAATAATAAGAACAATTGAGGCTAGGGAAAGAAAAAGTCATCCCACAATTAGGGATGCCATGTCCCGCCTGTAGGCGGGACAATCCCTGTTTGGACAGTGCCATCCCGGTCCCAGTCCAGTTTGGTGCCAAAGCCGGGATGGCACCGCCCACGGCCACCTCCGCCCCTGCGAGCGCCGCGGGGTCCTCCAAAGCCTCGCTGAGGCCTGGGAGAGTTCTCCGCGGTCAGAGCTCCGGCCGCAGAGACGCTCCCTCCCAGGCCCCAGCAAGGCCTTGGAGGCAGCTCTGCAATCGCGGGGTCCTCCAAGGCCTCCGCGAGGCCGGGGAGAAGGAGGAGGCCGCTTGCCACCATGGCGATAGCCGCGATGACGGGTGGCCCCCGCGCCCCTTCCCGGCCTGAGAGGAGGCCGAGGCTTCCTCCCAAGCCGGGGAGGAGGAGGAGGACAAGGTTTTTAAATGTAGGACCTTTTTTTTTAATTTCCTGGCCAGAAAATGTAAAAAAAAAAGTCCTACATTTTAAAACATTGTCCTACATTTGTCCCAGTTTGGAGGTCCTCAGGTATGGCAACCCTACCCACAATACATTTTGGAAGAAGCTTTCAAGTGGTCCCTATAAGGTTCAAAATGATTTTGTTTACTTTTCCAAGGCGTATCTGACCCGGTTGTTTTATTTCACATGTACATACTGTTCATTTTCAGTTTTTTTTAAGCCCTAAATATATTTTTTCCATGCTATTTCTATCTCTGGTACCAAATTTTCTGTTAAAGAAAATACATCAGGAATACATCCACTTTGTTAACTGAGGTATACCTATATTTGTTTTTATTCATGCTGTGAGCTACTTTGAGTCCCACTTTTGGGAGGAAGGGCTGATATTAAACATTAAATAAATTAATGAATATTGAATTCTTCAAGTAGAACTGTATTTTAAAAGCCACACAAACAAAGGTCTTTTATACCATGGTGTCGGATCTCAAATTGTTCGCTCTGGAAACCTAGCAGAGAGCGAAAGACTCTCCCCATGAGATGCTGCAGAACAAAGGCACCAACCAGTGTTAGTGTTTCTGGGAGGGCAGGAAGCTTGCCTGGTGCCATTTGCCCTCCTTGGATAGGGATATAGGGAGGGTAGAGGGCACAGTACTGGCCTACTCCTGCATGTCTGCATGGCCAAAATACCATGCCCTCCCCTTGTCCTCACAGTGAATAGTCCTGATGATGCAGGACCCAATCCCTGGTTCTGGTGTGAACTCTCTGGATGATGTCCAGCCAGTTCAACACTGAACTCACCATATCACATCCCCCCGCCAACTTACACTGAGATTGTACAAAGGGGGAATTTAAAACAAAAACAGAAGTGGTTTTCAGAATTAATGGTTTATGGTTCCTCAAAAATAAGAACCAACCAGGGCAGAGCCCTGTACATAAAACTCTGTAAATTCTACCAGAAAACGAGAGAAAGATATGTTTATGACTTGAGTTGGAAGCCTGCAGCATGAACAGTCAGCAAACACATAGGACATTAATCTTTGCTGTGCTTTTGTACTGGCACATATGACTAAATTATTTTGCCCATCCACATAATGGATGGACAAAATAATGTAGCCAAAGGACTTTAGTGCTGTCCACAGGACCAAATGGAGCCCACACTATTACTCTTGGTGAAAGGCCCAGCAAGGAAAATGAATGTGTGGAAATAAATGCACTTTCCTTCTGATCTCTAATCTTCTTAATCAGATTGCCTATTGACTAGTGCACTTCTTGTACCAGCTAATATAGCAATTCCAGTTCATTAAATTTCAACTAACTACCCATTTGTCTTTCAGGAAAAGCTTATTATGTTCCTATTTTTTTCCTTTCGGAAAAATAGATTTGTATATGTCTGTTCACAGAGACTCATTGCCAGAAACTAAGAAGTGGTTAAATTTTGGGGTCTAAGCTATTACATCCCCAGTTTTGCCATGGTGTTATAGAATTATCTTAAGCAAAAATCTTCCATTGCCTGCTTTCCTAGCAAAAAATAATGTTCTACCCTTAATTACTTGTTACTTTATTTAACAGATGGTGCATAGGCTGGGAACATACTGTTATCTCTGGAAAATTGTGGAAGTCGTTTTCCATTGTGGGAGTTCTAGCATGAGTCCTGTTCATGTGAAAGTAAGGGGGAAATTGCTTCAGGATGGAGCACTATTCTGTCAAGAAAAAAAGTGTATATGCCCTTGGAAAAAACAAACCCAAAGTTCACTTTAAACTCAGGAGATGACAGTTGGGGAAAAAAAATATACAAACGTTACTCTGAAATTGTTGGTTACCAAGTACGGTGGAAGGTTCACTTATTTCTTTTCTAGAAATTCCAAGCACCTTTATGGGCAAAAACATTCATATTACAAAGAGAGAGTATGTGAGGCTTTCCAGAAGTTGAATGCCAGCTTCCATCAGCCTCAGCCAGTAGTGATGATGCAATGGTTCTTAAAAAGTATTCTTTTAAAATTTTCTTTAAAAACATCAGTTTTTATTAAATTTTCACCTCAATCACACAAAACTGTGTATATATAAATACACTGAGGCTGTGCATATGACATTGTAATTTAAAAGGATAATTTTAATTTTGCTAGCTGTTTATGTCACTATTACCATGGCATTAAGTGATATGTAGAAATTACAATTAATCAGTAACGTTAGTACAAAAAACATGACTAAAGATTCTGCATGGTGTGGAATGGGAGGAGGTCAAGGGGAGGTGACACAAAGAGTTACAGGAGGGCACTAGGGATGCCACTGTCTCTAGTGCCTCCCCAAATGTCAAACTCCAGGATTCCATAGGCTGTTCTATGGTAGCTAAAGTGGAATTATAGTGCTATAATTGTGTACCATGAAAGGGCCCTTAGTCATATTATTATTGAATGACAGATTATTCCTTTCAGGAAATGTGTTTCTTCCTTTTTGTTAGATATATCTATGAGCTAAAAAAAAAATCCTTCTTCATTTAAGGAACCAGTGATGTTTCCAGCAATTTTTAGGTGATATGCAGCCAGCAGGACTGAAGGTCTAACTATGGAATTCTCAGGCCATATTACCATTGCTACTTTGAGAACCATCATTGGGAATAACAGATGGCATTTAATCATTGCAACGTATAATGTGTGTGAGAGATGTAAATACCTAATTTGTTTTACTTTTGCTTTGCTGTAAGGATGGTGGTGCAACAGACAATTTATTCCACTTCCATTCAGGCTAATATAGTTAATGACCTGCCAAGATGGCTGTAATAAACTCCTCGTTCAGAAGAGTAATAATAATTCACTCCTGGCTGAAAGCGTCATACTTATTTGTTGTTCCTAAACTCTTATGCCTTGCCAGTTTTGAAACAGAATCTGAATTTTACCGTCCATAATGTCTGTATCAAAACTTCTAACTGGCAAAAGGGGAGTTGTAGCAAGCTTTTCTTTCTTTTTAATTTTTAATTAATCCTTTATTACTTGTGCTGAAACCTCTCTCTATTCTTAATCTTCTCCTTATCTGAGGAAGAATGAGGCAGTGGTAGGAAAGAATTTGGGTGTACTGCTTATTATTGCTCCTGTGAACTACCTCCCTTGTGATTTTTCCCATATGTAATGAACTAGTGTAGTGATAGTACAAATAACTACTTTGGTCAATAATTAATGAAGAATATGAGATTAATTCTAACGTCTGGCTCCCCCTGCTGCAGAGCTGGACAGGTTTGATCACACCTCCCCTGTGTTCCAGTCTCATTAGGCTTCAAGCTAAAAATCACAATCCATGCTAAGAATACATAAACTCCTATCTAAATTGCATGTAAAACATAACACTGGAATAATCCCCCCATTTATCCCCAGCCATATATACATCCCAAAGAAATCCGCCTTACTTAGTTTATAAACCTGAGCTTATCTTTTCCTTGTTAGGATGCAGAGTCTGGGAAAGTTAATTATTTGAACTACAAATCACAGAATCCTCCAGCTGCCAAGGCCACAATCACGATCCATAGAGACGATGAAGTCTAAGACAGAGACTCCTGGGGAATCAATGGTCCCCACTGGTGGATCACCAGTGCAACAATAAAGAAGAACCTAATAGGACCAAGGCAGAGAAAATGGTCTTTTAAAGTGACACCCAGTAACATAATCCTAACCTCTAATCAAACAAGCTTCATTTATATACCTCTTCATACCGCCTAAGCAGTGTCTAAGTGGTTTACAACAGTAAGCTAATTTGCCCCCATCAGTCTAGGTCAGGGGTAGGCAACCTGCAGCCAGCGGGCCGGATGCAGCCCAGCGAGGCCGTGGGACTGGCCCAGCCCGGTCCTGCCGCTGATTGCCGCCGGGGCCTTTGGCCTCTTGCGGAGGGGCATGGTGGGGGAATTGTCTATAGAAGCCTCAGAAACATGCATTTATCTTAACATTTTTTTATAAATCAGCACATTTTTTGCGTGTCCTCCATTTTTTATTAAAAAGTGTTCCCCATTTGAAAATGTTGTCCTACATTTGTCCCGGTTTATTTATTTATTTATTTATTTTATTTATTTATTTTAAAAAAATATTTAATTATTTATTTTTTGGCTTCGGCCCCCCAGTTGTCTGAGGGACAGCAACCCGGCCTCCGGCTCAAAAAGGTTGCCTACCCCTGGTCTAGGTATTCATTTTAGCGACCTCCTCGGAAGGATGCAAGCCTGAGTAAAGCTTGAGCCCTTTTGCTGGTCTTGAACTTGCAACCTTATGGTTTTGAGTGAGTGGCTGCAGTACAGGCATTTAACCACTGCACCACCAGGGCTCCTTATGTGAGTGCACTCCTAATGTGAGTGCACTCCTCATAGCCACACCTACAAGAAGGATTGCGGGGGAAAACAGGCAGCATATTAGAAAACCAATTCCTACAGTTTCCATGCCCTCCAGAAGCAGGTAGTATATTTTGTAAAGAGAATGGATCCTAGCTTTTAGAACCAAGCTATCATAGAATTTATTGATTGTTGTGTGCCTTCAAGTAATTTCTGATTTATAGTGACCCTAATGTGAACCTATTGTAGGGTTTGTTCAGAAGTGGTTTGCCTTTGCCCTCCTCTGTGGCTGAAAGAGTGTGACTTGCTCACAGGTCACCCAGTGGGCTTCTATGACCAAGCAGGGATTCAAACCCTGGTCTCCAGGTTCATAGTCC
Organism: Sceloporus undulatus; assembly: GCF_019175285.1. NCBI lineage: Eukaryota > Metazoa > Chordata > Lepidosauria > Squamata > Phrynosomatidae > Sceloporus > Sceloporus undulatus. Next base: position 104,146,693 of record NC_056524.1, on the reverse strand, counting down.
AATGCTCAGACCGCTACACCATGCTGGCTCTCATAAGCACTCCTCTTCTAGATCTAGCCCACAACAAACTTACACGAGTTCCACAGGATGTTGCCACGGCAGTTAAAATGGAATCATAACACTGTAACTGTTTACCGTGATAGGGCTTTGGTATATTCCAGGACCTCCTGCTCAAAGCCAGACCAAAATAATCACTATTTTTCCCATTGTTGTTATTTTATCATGGTTGTCAGTGGCAGTGAAAATAGACACTGCAGCTGTTAATTCCTGGCTCTAGGATGGTTGGGATAGTTTTTTTGTTTTGTTTTGTTTTTTGTTTGATGGGGGGAGGATGAAGAGAGTGAACCTTAGGCTTGGTTATATTAATAAATATTTGGTTAGTTTCATTGCCAGTGGTCTTTCTGTAAATGAGAGATAGTTTTATGAAGTGAACTATTACGTTCCTTACATTTCCAGTATGTAACAGGTACGACTAGGGCTTTATTGCACCATTGTGCTATTTGGAAATAGTGGCACAGCAATACCACCAGAGGTTATGCCTTATCACATGATGTTGTTGGTATCCTAGGCCCTTATCACACATGAAATTGAAACTCCAGTCCAAAGCCATTCTGAAGGGAAGGGGAAGCAGAGTCAATTCAAATCCAAGGCAATTCACATGATTAATTATCACATGTGAAGAGCGAAATTGTAGTCATTTCCTGAGTCAAAGTGGAGCGAGTGCAAAATAAGTTACCATACCAGTACATACCATGCTGGTTCACCAATTCGAATTGGCACCCTTGCACATGCTCAGTGGGGCTGTGAACACATCGAGAACCTTTGCATTTCCGGAGTGAAGAAGGAGGCCACTTCCTGGTTCCAGTTTCACGTGAATGCTAGCCTCACATGAATGATAGCTTCACATTCCCTCTTCCTACACTCTAAGGTTTACTCCTTGGAATTCTTTCTTTGTGTATCTGTCTTCTGTGTGTGTGCTGGTGTGGTTTCCTTGCTTTCTCCTTTCTCCTCTAAGTAAAATAAACCCTGGTGTAGGGCTCTAAGGTTGACTCTTTGCAATGCACTCACTCACACACACTCTCTCTCACACATACACCCCAGCCTTTTTCCCTGCCTCTTTTCTGGAGTTCTCTGGCTCAGTCCTGGGACTTGGAGATGGGGG
>NC_056524.1:104137054-104145431 GCF_019175285.1 Sceloporus undulatus | reverse complement strand
CCCCCATTTTCCCCATCTTGTGTAGATGAAACTGCCTACTTTTGAACTTTTGATTTGAATTCATGTAGTGAAGTGTACTTTGGCATTTTCTCTGTTTCCCTGCCACCCCAGCATCATACCATCTTTGCATCATGGTATCAAGCCAGTAGGATGCTGCATTTGGGAGTGATCTTCTCAAAGCACTGGAAGTACTCTGGAAATAAGAGGAATATCAACAATCTGAGATATGCTGATGACACCATAATACTAGCAGAAAAACTCACAGACCTGGAACAACTACTAAGGAAGATCAAAGAAGAAAGTACAAAGGCAGGCTTACTGTTGAATATAAAGAAAACAAAAATAATGACCATGGAGAACTTACGTAAATTCAAACTAGACAATGAGGAAATAGAAATACTAAGAGAGTTCTCATATCTGGGATCAAATATTGATAGAAATGGAGACTGAAGCCAGGAAATCAAAGGAAGATTAAGAATGGGGAAGGCAGCTATGAAAGAACTAGAAAAGATCCTAAAAAGCAAAGATATAAAACTGAGCACAAAAGTTAGAATTAGGCAAGCCGTTGTATTCCCCATTACAATGTATGGATGTGAGAGCTGGACAGTTAAAAAAGAAGATAGGAAGAAAATCTATTGGGGAATTCTGAGAGATGAACTAGCTAGCTGCTCCTCCAGCCCAGATCCCATCCAGTAATGTAGTTCTCATGGAAGGAAATGAGATTAGTGTTCCGCAGCAAAAAAGCTACTGTTTGGTGGCATGAAAGGTGGTCATTAATGGATTATTTCCAGAGTGCAAAAAATGTTCATTTGCAGTGGTGGTACAATGGGACAACACTAGGGATCTTATCACACGACGGTTTTTGCAACTCCAATCCGAAGCCATTCCAGGGCCAACCATGAGAATTCACATTATAACGATTGCTTTCTATGGGGAGTCATTCTGAGGCCGATCCTAAGTCAATCCAAGGTCACTCTTGATGTAGGTGAATTCGGTTATCTAGCGAATTCAAAAATCTTTCTCCAAAGTCAATTTGAATCCAATTCTAATTGGTCTTAGTGTGGAATGCAACTTTGCGTTGGTTCTGGTACACCCCCCCCAAACATGATTCCATAAAAACTCTATGGATAATAACAGACTTGGAAAAGTGAGTTTTTGACGAAAGCTCCCAGAATCACTCCCCTCAGTGACCAATATATATATATAGAAACTTTTGCAGCTCTGGATAATAATGCGTTGAGAACAGAGTTTCTCTGATATAGGATGTCCGACTCCCGTCTGCCTTCTCTCGCCTTGCCTCCTCTTTCATTCAGTGTGGATGGGATGGCGGAACTGCTCACTAAATCTATAAGTGACAGTTATTGAATGGGAAAAAGAGAAGCCTGGCGCTTAAGATGTAAGCTGAGTTGATGTACTAAAACAGGAGCCTGTGGGCATTCCCAGGCTGATGCTGATGTAGACATGCGCTCCCTGGCGGAACTTTGAGCAATCACTTTGCCAGGTTTGTACTTGACGTCTCGGGTGACCCTCCATTCAGCAGCATCAGTAGGGCAGAGGAGGAAGCGGGGGCCTTTTCCACAACCGCCAGTGTCGTCTTTGTTCTCTCAGCAGAAGCATGCAGGAATCAGAGGGAGTTTTGTACGCTTGGCCTTTCCCCTTCAGGCTTAGCATTGGGCATGTGCCCTCAGGCATTTCCCTTAGCAAAGCATTGGCAATAATTGAAGCATGTGGGGAGGAATAAAGGGACTGGAAAGGTGAGCACTGTACTGAGGCCCTGGGGTTGCAGCTGAACCATGATTGCAGAAGGCATTATATATGCCATACTGCCCCCACATATGTTGGAAACCATCTTTCAAATGGCTTTTTACAAAATTCAGCACAATGCAAAAAGTGTTATGCTAACGTATCTAAGTCTACTACTTTACAGGAAAAACAGAAACAGTTGCAGTTAGAATTGCTTTTTTATTTAATTTAATATAAGTATTGCAGAAAGAAAATGTTTGAAGAAGCCAGCGTGGTGTAGGGGTTGAGTGTTGGACTGGGAGACCAGGGGTGGAATCCCCTCGTGACCATGGAAACTTACTGGTTGAACTTGGACAGCCACAATCTATCAGACTCAAGGAAAGAAAGGACAAAACCTTCTTGATCAAATTATGTCCAATAAAACCTCATGGTAGACTTTATTTAGTCAGAAATAAGTCCAGAGAATGACGTGAAAGCACAGCAACAAATTGGTGATGTACTGCAGCTCATCATACAGCACTCAAAATATGCACATGAAAGCAAATCAACTTGAGCCGAATAGTAGTTGCAACTCCATAAGGAGTGATTAGTTACTGAGACTAGTCCAACATTTAAAGGCAGATTGAGGGCAAGGTAAAATTTCTTTCTATTTCAAAGATAAGAGTTTGAAAAAATTGCCCACTTTGGATAACTGGCATAAAGAAATAGGTATGCTTTGTCAATATTCTGCTTTCACCCAATCCAAACAGATATAATTTAAAAAGAGAAACTAAAATAGTATCTCTTATTAATAAATAGTACATTAATAAAAGAAATAGGACATTATAATATTTAAACCGTTAAGTAGATTATCATATTAGACAGCAACCAAACAGATCAATTTAAAAGATTTATTGGTGGGGATGGAAAGGGGGAAAAATACAGCTCCTTCCCCTGTTTAACAACTCTTCTCAGTAGTTAACCATTTACCAGCTTCCTTGTTGAAAAGGGTAGATCCATGCTGTATTATGATAGCACATGATTTTTTACCACTTTTAATGGCTGGAATTTCCATCCTGTGGGTATCCTTGAATTTTTAGTTTCATGTATACTTATAATTCACCATAGATCTTTGTAATGCGTTTCAGGGGATATATCAGAGCAGTGCTTCTTAGATTATCTGATATGACCACTAATTATTTTTTAAAGTATCAGGGACAGACCATTTGCTGTAACGGATACTTTCTTCTTGGAACTTGTCTGAACTGGCAGATGGTGGTTCACAGACACCACCATCCATGCTGAAAATTCTGTGCATTACAAACTACTATCCCAGAACTATGTATAATGTGGCAATGAACAGTGTAAAGTGGTATTAAAGTACTGTAATCATACAGTATGGATACACGCCAAGGTTTTTTTCCTGCCTGTGGAAGAACAGGAACATAGCACCTAGTCTCATTTGGAAGTGGATGCCACAACCTTTGGAGGCAGCATCCAGAAACCTTATATTTTTTTAAAATTAAAATTAATTGAACATGTGTTCCATTGCAATGGAGAACACTTTACATGGATTACAGCCCCAAATGCCTTTTCTGGCTGTTAGTGGTTCTGGAACGGATGGAGTTCACAGGCGAAATGTGGGTCTCCGCAAGGCTTAAAAAGACTGTTTCCCGTGGTTCTTTTTCGCCCATGCGTGCAGCGCCATTGGCACTCTCACATGCAATGATGATGTCAGTGTGGCAGTGGCGCTGTTTGGATGCCATGTTGTTGGCAGAGTCTGTTGCATGCCCCATATGGATGACATGCCCAACCATGGCGGCCATGTATCAATTGTGGGCTGGGCGCATGCAGATGCCACCTACAAAGCCCGAAAATCCAGCTCCAGACTTGGCACAAAGCATCAGTTTTGTACTGGGCGCATAGGTTCAACACATAAAGCTTCTCATTTTGCATTATAGTTTCAGTTCTGCTTGACAATAAATTATATTAGTTTCTTGAGATAATAGGGATTTCAAGACATAAGATGCCAAGTTTCACCTGTGAGATAACCGAGAACAAGGAAAGGAGATGATCCATTTCACCATCGTGTTGGTTATGACTAGTAGAGTTACATATATCTGAAATGAAACATGTGGATTTTCGCTCCTTCTCTCGCGCTGTGTGTGTGTGTGTTGTGTGTGTGTGTGTTTAGAAAACTCCTGAGAACCAGATAGTTTTTCTGACTTTCGCCCAGGATTCAAGTCTCCTTCGAACACTGACAAATGAAAAGTCAAGCATGGGCAGTTGATTCAACCATCATTTGCTACACTGATTGGCTGCTGCTTCAATACAACATGGAAGCCAATATAAGTGTGGCTTTAAGACAGTTATAGCCAGCCTCTGTGGATCCCCAGAATTTTCTCAGTTAGCAATCCTCTGCCTTGACAATGATAGTGTGATATGGATTTGATGATGACGATGACGATGATATAAATAACTTTGATAGTAATAATTAACTTTATTACACCATTTGGCCAGCACAGATGCAATGATGATGGATAAGCCCGCTTGAGAGGCATTCTGACCAGAGAGTGTGACCTTGCAAAGTGTGTTTTGGTGTGCTTTTAATGCTAAAACTGTCTCCCTTGCTTTGACTGATGTGTGATTGATGATGGATGATGTTATGAGGACTTGATGATATAAGCCAGCTTGAGAGCATGGAGGCATGTTTTCTGAGCCAAGAGAGTGTGACCTTGCAAAGTGTGTTTTGTGTGCTTTTTAATGCCTAACCGTCTGCCCTTGCTTTTGACATGATAGTTGTGAGTGATGATGATGAAGATGATACAATTATATATAAGCCAGCTTGAGCATGAGGCAGTGTTTTTCTGAAGGCCAAGAGAGAATGGTCACCTTCCAAGTGTGTTTTGGTGTGCTTTTAATCTAACAAGTCTGCCCTTGCTTTGACAATGAAGTAGTGTGATGATGATGTAGGATGAGTCAGCTTGAGAAGCATGCACTACTGTTTCAGAAGCTGAAAGATGTGTGACCTTGCCAAAGTTTGTGTTTTGTGTGCTTTTAATTGCTAACACGTTCTCCCTTGCTTTGACAATTGATAGTGTGATGATGATATGATATGATGATGATGGATGATGATGATGATGTGACATATGATGAGATAAGGCCCCTTGGAGATGGCATGGAGGCACTGTTTCTGAAGCCCAAGAGAGTGGTCACCTTCCAAAGTGGTGTTTTGTGTGCTTTTTAATTGCTAACAAGTGCTCCCTTTCTTTGCATGATGAGTGTGATGATGATGATGATGATGAATGATGAATGATATAAGCCAGCTTGAGAAGCATGCAACTACTGTTTTCTGAGCCAAGAGAGTGTCACCTTCCAAGTGGTGTTTTGTGTGCTTTTAATGCTAACAGTCTCCCTGGCTGTTGGACATGGATAGTGTGGTGTGTGGTGTGATGATGATGTATGATGTATGAATGATCTGATGATGATGATTGAGGATGATGATATAAGCAGCTTGAGAGGCATGGAGGCACTGTTTCTGAAGCCAAGAGAGTTCCACCTTCCAAAGTGTGTTTTGTGTGCTTTTAATGCTAACAAGTCTCCCTTGCTTTGACAATGAATAGTGTGAATGATGAGGATTGTAGAGTCAGCTTGAGAAGCATTTGGCAACTGACTGTTTTCAGAAGCTGAGAGAGTGTGAACTTGCAAAGTGTGTTTTGTGTGCTTTGTAATGCTAACAAGTCTCCCCTATGCTTTGACAATGATAGTGTGGTGGTGGTGATGATGATGATGACAATGAATAATGATATGAGTCAGCCCGGCCCTTGAGAGGCAATGCACACACTGTTTCTTTTGTTTAAGCCAAGAGAGTGTACTTTCCAAAGTGCCTTTTCTGTGTGTTTTTTGGTTCTTTAATGGCATATTGTGATACAAAAGCAATCTGAGGCAAGGCCAATGTAAATTTCTTGTGATTTGTTTACAAACCCTTGCGGCAGTGAAGAAAAAAAAAGTCCCTTAACCAAGTTAACCTTGGTCTGAGAAGTACACTTGGTCCACGAACGTGAAACCACCTTGACGTGTTAAATATGCTGTACCATGTTTAAACCAGGCTAAGTATTAAACCCAAAGGGTTTGATTATGAATAAGCCTCTGAAATAAGCAAGAGGCCATGTGTAAGTAAGGCCATGTGAATGCACACTGGTGCTGTTGTTGTGTGTTTGGAATGCAGGTTGGGGTGTTTGTTCAGAAAGGCACCGAGGAGGAGAGGGCGGCAAAGCCTCCTCCTCCTTGCGGGCTCCGCCCCGGAGGGTGGCTGCCGCCCCTGAGGGTGGAAGCTGCCGACCCCCCCCAGCATGCAGCCACGCCAGGAGGGTGGAATGTCCACCCCCCTCGGCTTCGGCCCCCCGACTTTTGTCGGGTGGACACCAACCCGGCCCCCGCTTCAAAAGGTTTTCCCTACTCCCTGGTCTTCAGGGTTTAAACACAAAATGGTTTTGATCAGTAGGCTATGGGTCAGCTATTGTTGAATCATGGCTAAAAAGTATGGAGCTTGCACTTTGCTACTTTGGCCACATTCCTATTGGAAAAAGACATTATTAAACAATATTAAATAAACAGTTTTTAACAAATGTAAGACTCTAGAAAACACAGAAGCAGACCACTTTGTCTTTTTGACTGTCTTATAGGACTGCTTGTAAGATGAGATGAATTTGTTGAGCATTTGTGGAAAGCACTGCATGATCATTTTCTGAAATTAACAGAAAATATCTGCCATTCTTACCAGATATTCCAATAGGTAACTAAAACTGGTTGGATAAGCCTTCCTGGGCTTTGAGCCTTACCAAACTTCTTACACAATAAAGAGCTACTAGAAGTACAAAGTTATTAAGAGTTACTTTTATAACTCTTACACAGAATAGATATAAAAGAGATGACAAACATGAAAGACACATGGAATGAAGAACCATATGAAACGAAACCAAATTATAAAAAGTGTGATGGAAGCTGCAATAAGGGAAATGGCAAAAAACAAGACTCCATGAACAGATGATATTCCAATCAAACTGTGGCAATCCACATTGAACAGAGGTTCAACTCTAGTGCTGAATCAAAATTTCAGGTATGGAAAACAAAATGATGGCCAAGTGATTGGAAGTGATCAATAACATTTTCCCCCCATAAAAAAGAGGAGACGCAAGAGATGCAGCAATTATAGGACCATAGAACTGATCTCCCCGCAAGCAAATCATGCTCAAATTCTGCAACACAGGCTCCAAACCATACATGGAAAGAGAGATGCCAGAGGTTCCAACCAGGGTCAAGAAAAGGAAGAGGTACTACGGACCACATCGCAATCATATGATGGCTAAGGGAGTGCATGAAGGAATTCCAAAAGAAAATCAGCATGTGATTTACAGACTATAGCAAAGCCTGTTGAACTGCATAATCATGAAGCTATGGAACTCCCTTAAAGACATGGGAGTGCCAACACATCTGGATGAAGAATCTGTATTCAGGGCAGGAGCTACTGTCAGAAAGAACATGGAGAAACAGATGGTCCCAATTGGCAAAGGGATCAGACAAGGCTGTATTTCTCACTCTATCTGTTCAACTTGTATTCAGAAACACATTGTAAGGAAAGCAGGCCTGGACAGAGAAGAAGAAGAGTGGAAAATGGAGGAAGGAACATCAACAATCTGAGATATGCTGCGACACCATAATACTAGCTGAAAAACTCACAGACCTCAACTACTAGGAAGATCAAGAAGAGAAGTGCACAGGCAGGCTTACTGTTGAATATAAAAAAGCCCGCCAAAAATAATGACCATGAGAACTTACATAAATTCAAACTAGCAAGAGGAAATAGAAATAATGAAAGAGTGTCTCATACCTGGGATCATACATTGATCAGAATGGGGACTGAGCCAAGAAATCAGAAGAAGATTAAGAATGGGGAGGCAGCTATGAAAGAACTAGAAACGATCCTAAAATGCAAAGATTACAACTCAGCACAAAAGTTAGAATCTACAAGCCTTTTTTTCCCCATGACAATGTATAGATGTGAGAGCACATTAAAAAAGAAGTTAGGAGAAATAAATTCATTCAAGATGTGGTGCTGGAGGATTCAGTGGGCATCCAAAAAGACAAACATATGGTTCTTAGAGCAGATCAAGTCAGAAATTTCCTGAAAGCCAGGATGCAAAACATAGGCTAGTGTATTTGGACCTCATGAGAAGACTGAACATTGGAAAAACAATAATGCTAGGAAAGGTGGAGAGAAGGTAAAGAAAGAGGCAGCATGCTAGATTGATGACTCTATTAAGAGATAACAATATGGTTTGCAGGAATTGGGCGAGCAGTAGAGGACAGGGGTCTTGGATATGTCTCATCAGCAGGGTCGCCATGGGTCAGGATCACGCGAAGGCAGTTCACAACACATCCATACCTTACCAGCAATCTGAACGTGAAACTATTTTCATGCACTACTTTTCTTTTGGCCACTAGAGGTCATGTGCCAAACATATATTCTTAACTCTAATTTGAAATAGAATAGGAACACAAAAGAAAGCTGCTAAAGAACATCCATTTTCAGATACAAAATGTTAAGGCCTAGAAAAGTGTTTAACACATTTTTAATGATTATGGGGGCAAGGGA
>NC_056524.1:104125159-104137029 GCF_019175285.1 Sceloporus undulatus | reverse complement strand
GAGGAGGAGGAGGAGGAGGAGGAGGAGGAGGAGGAGATGATGATGATGATGATGATGATGATGATGATGATGATGATGATGATGATGATGATGATACTGCACCTGAGAAAGAAGAATTGTAAAATTACTTAGGAACCAAATACACAAACATTGTATGGTCCCTTAGGGACTGTCTGCTTTCTTTGGATGTGAGCATTCATAGTTAAACATTCAAAGGATCATAGAATCATACAGTGGGAAGAGACCACAAGGGCCATCCAGTCCGATCCCATTCTGCCATGCAGGAAATCACAATCAAGTATCCCCTGTGACAGATGGACATCCAGCCTCTGTTTAAAGACCTCCAAGAAGACTCCACCAACCTCCAAGGGAGTGAGTTCCACTGTTGAACAGCTCTTACTGTCAGGAAATTCCTCCTAAATGTTAAGGTAGAATCTCTTTTCCTGTAGCTTGCATCTATTGTTCCATGTTCTAGTCTCTGGAGCAGCAGAAAACAAGCTTGCTCCATCCTCAATATGACTTCTCTTCAAATATTAAAACAAGGCTATTATATCACCTCTTAACCTTCTCTTCTCAAGGCTAAACATACCCAGCTCCCTCTCCTCATATGGTATCGTTTCCAGACCCTTCACCATTTTTGTTACCCTCCTCTGCCCATGCTCCAATTTGTCAACATCCCTTTTGAACTGTGGTGCCCAGAACTGGACACAGTATTGCAGGTGAGGCCTCACCAAAGCAGAATAGAGTGGCACTATTACTTCCCTTCATCTAGACACTATACCTCTATTGATGCATTGGCCTTGTCAGCTGCTGCATCGCACTGTTGACTCATGTTGTGGTCTACTACTCCTAGATTCCTTTTACATGTAGTCTCATTCAGCCAGGTGTCCCCCATCCTATATCAATGCATTTCATTTTTCCACCCTAAGTGCAGTACCTTACATTTCTCCATGTTGAAATTCATTTCCTGAGAACTCCTGGAGAACAGGAGAAGTGCCAGCAGACTGGAGGAGGGTAAATGTTGTCCCCATCTTCAAAAAGGGGAAAAAGAGGATCCCAACAATTATCGTCCAGTTAGTCTGACATCAATACCAAGATTCTGGAGCACATCATTAAACAGAGAGTCAACATGGGTTTCTGAGAAACAAGTCATGCCAGACAAATCTGATCTCTTTTTCTGATAAAATTACTAGCTTGTTAAATGAAGGGAATGCTGTGGATATAGTATATCTTGATTGCAGTAAGGCCTTTGACAAGGTTTCCCATTCTTGCAAACAAGCTTGTAAAAGGTGGGCTAGACAAGATAACTGTTACATGGATTTGTAATTGGTTCACGGCCGAAGCCAAGGGTGCTCAACAATGGCTCCTTTCATCCTGGAGAGAAGTGACCAGTGGGGCCCACAAGGCTCTGTTCTCGGGCCAGTTCTATTCAACATCTTTATCAATGACTTGGAGGACAGAATGGGAGCATATTTATCAATTTGCAGTGACACCAAATTAGAAGGAGTAGCAAATACCCCAGAGGACAGGATCAAAATTCAAAATAGCCTGAGAATAGACGCAGAAAGCTCGGTCAAAGCTACAAAATGAAATTCAACATGGGAAATGTAAGGTACGGCACTTAGGGCAGAAAATGAAATGCACAATATAGGATGGGAGACCCTGGCTGAATTGTTACGGTGCCACACCGTGCTAGGGTTAGGACGTGGTGGTTGCTGCGCAGTCCCTACCCCTAAATCAGTGCCAGTACAGTGCATTTGCTGGTCTGTACCACGCCTTTGTTAGCTTTGGCCCAGCTTCTGGTCTATTCAGGTTATTTTGAATTTTGATCCTGTCCTCAGTGGTTAGCTATTCCTCCTAATTTGGTGTCATCTGCAAATTGATAAGTTATTCCCCCAATTTGTCCTCCAAGTCATTGATAAAGATGTTGTAATAGAACTGGCCGAGAACAGAGCCTTGTGGGACCCCACTGGTCACATCTCTCCAGGCTGAAAAGGAGCCATTGCTGAGCACCCTTGTGGGTTCAACCGGTCAACCAATTAAAAATCCACCTAAAGTCATTGTCTAGCCCACATTTTACCAGCTGTCTGCCAGAATATGATGGGGACCTTGTCAAAGGCTTTACTGTGAGGGAGGGACTGTCAAGGAAGGAATAGATTTTAAAAGTGAGGAGTGAGTGACTGTGAGCAGTTCAGGCAGATGAGTTAAGTTAGGTTCAGTCCGTTGAGTTTTCAAGTCAAGTGTTAGTGTGAGTAGCAGTTGAGGGGGAGTTGAGAGGGAGTTTAAGAGAGTTAAAAGGAGTTGAAGGAATTTTGTTGAGAGAAGGATACAGACGGGGGGAGAAGTGTATTCGATATTGTAAAGAGGAAAGTTGGAAATACCTGCAATTGTTATATTATTGTAACCATCCAGCTTTGGAAACTATTCTACCTAAACTGCATACTTGCTAAATGTTTACCATAATAATAATACTAATAATAATAATAATAATAATAATAATAAAAATATTTATGTTTCCCCACTCTCCCGATGGATCGAAGAGGGGTTACAGACTTAAAACAATTGCATACTCTATAAAAAAAAAAAGATTACAACAATATAACATCTATTATACAACAGTCCATGATAAGTCAGTGTTCATTTGTTTACAACAGACGCTTTCTGCCTGAGTGAATTACAAAACCATATGCGCATACAAACACGCTATCAAAGATATTGAATGATAAAAGGACTCCTTGGGACCCTAACTATACATGTAGGGAAAGTGTTAAAGGATATGTTGGGCAGGTCGATTAAGGGGTCTTCTAATGTCTCGGAGGAAAGGCAAACTAAGCATAGATAGGAGGTCACGCCTCATACGGTATTTACTAGACATAAAATACAATACACAGCCAAATGGTGGAGCTTGGTAGTCTGTTTATGAGACTAGAGAGAGATGCAAGAGACACACGGGCTGGAAGAGTACACTTGAGAGAGGCTGGGATAAGGAAAAAACGGAAGCCAAGTTTAATGTCAGCACAAATCCACACCTTCCACCATTTCACAGAGAACATCGCTCTCCAGCTCGCATCTCATTCTTTTTTGAATGAGATATGAAGGCGGAGAGAATGAGAAGTCTGATATTCCACAGTCACTGCTTCAAAAGCAAAGTGGGTGCTGGGGTAAAGGTTTGTGGTATGTGGAGATTTGTGGTTTTCAGAGGTCCTTGCCTTCTCACTATGCGGAGGGGGCAGAGCGACCCTGAATGACGCACATGCTCTTCCTCTTCACATTCTTTCAGTATGTGGAGGGGGCACAGGACACTTTCTTCTCAGATGGTGTATTCTCCGTTATACCACGTAATCGCTCTACCCATTAAAGGTAGGGATACGGAGAATGTACTGCACGCTTACCAATGTTCTGGCATAATCTCACCATTAGCACACTCTACACATGGATTTCTCTTCCAAGTAACCATACATAAGCCTCTTCTTCTATCCCACCCCCAGCTCACAACTGAGTTCTTTGTTTGTTTTGCCACTGGTTTGTGGCAGAAAGACGCCATGCGAGCATACAGAGCTGGCTGAGACTTTTTGTTCATGAGAGGCTGGACAGGAAAAGAAGGTGGCCACCCTAACACCACCATTTTCCCCAATTTTTCCCCATCTTTGTGTAGGATGAAACTGCCTACTTTTGAACTTTTGATTGAATTCATGTAGTGAAGTGTACTTTGGCATTTTCTCTGTTTTTCCACCTGCAACCCCAGCATCATGCCAGCTTATGCTCATGGTATCAAGCCAGTAGGATGCTGCATTTGGGAAGTGAGCTTCTCAAGCACTGGAAGTACTCTGGAAATAAGAGGAATATCAACAATCTGAGATATGCTGATGACACCATAATACTAGCGAAAACGCACAGACCTGGCAACTACTAAGAAGATCAAGAGAAGTAAAAGCAGGCTGACTGTGAATAGAAAGAAAACAAAAAAAATGAACATGGAGACTTACGTAAATTCAAACTAGAACAATGAGGAAAGAGAAATATAAGAGAGTTTCTCATATCTGGATCAAATATTGATAGAAGGGGACTGAAGCCGGAAATCAAAGGAAGATAAGAATGGGAGGCGCTATGAAAGAACTAGAAAGATCCGAAAAAGCAAAGATGAAAACAGGAGCACAAAAGTTAGAATTAGGGCGAGCCGTTGGTTTCCCCATTACAATGTATGGATGTGAGAGCTGGACAGTTAAAAAAGAAAGATAGGAAGGAAATCGATTGGGAATTTCCTGAGAGATGAAATAGCTAGCTTGCTCCTCCGCCCAGATCCCATCCAGTAAAGGTAGTCTCATGGAAGGAAATGAGATTAGTGTTCCGCAGCAAAAAAGCGACTGTTTGGTGGCAGAAAGGTTGGTCATTAATGGATTAGTTCCAAGTAGCAAAAAATGTTCATTTCATGGTGGTACATGGGACAACACGAGGGATCTTATCACACGACTGTTTTGGCACCTCCAATCCGAAGCCATTCCAGGGCCAACCATGAGAATTCACTTATAACGATTGCTTTCTATGGGGAAGTCAGTCTGAGCCGATCCCTAATCAATCCAGGTCCGCTTGGATGTAGGTTGAATTCGTTTATCTAGCGAATTCAAAAATCTTTCTCAAGTCAATTTGAATCAATTCTAATTGGTCTTTAGTGTGATATGCAACTTTGCGTTTGGTTCTGGTACACCCCCCCCCACGAACCTCTGAGGGGCCACATTTCCCATGGATGCGGTGCTGCAATTTTGCTCCAGTTGCTTCAGGTACCCCTTAAGAATGGAGGAACAATTGGATGTGGCTGTGAGGGATGGGGCTGACACGGAGGACACATTTGGATGTTGGCTTGAGAGAGGACACATTTGGATGTTGCGTGAGGGATGTGGGCCACTGACAATGGAGGACATGTTTGGATGTTTGCTGGGGATTGTGGCACCGCACGGAGGACGGTGTTTGGATGTTTGCGTGAGGATGGAAATGGGTGGCTCATGGAGATCTCTCTCTTCTTTGGGGGGGGGGGATAGAGACAACTAAGCCTGACTTGATGGTCTCCGGAGACCCGTCCAAGGCAGCAGTCCCATTCCATCCCCCAATCGGGATCTCCCTGCCTGAAACCCGCCCTTCCCTTCCCCAGCCACACCAACACTTTAAACGTGGCTTCCCTTTGTATGGCTGGGCTCCTACAAAAGTCCCTCCCGAGCAGGATCCCAGTTTTCTCCCAGCCAGTAGAGTACTAACTTTTGATCCTCTTCCGAGACAAAGGAAAACGAAGCGTGGAACCGAGGGGTGAGGAGGACGATCACTGGATGGATGGTTCCCTAGATATGATGACAGCTGGGACGGAAAGGGAGGCCTGGGGAAGGATGGATCTGACCAAACAGATCCAGGCAGGGGTGGGGAGGAGGCAGATCAGGCTTGTTTTTTTTCCTTGGAGGAGGGGGGATAGGATGCTGAGGTAGACAGACCCACATCTCCAATTCCCAGGACTGAGCCGGAGAACTCCGATAAAAGAGGCAGGGAAAAAGGCTGGGGTGTATGTTGTGATAGAGATTGGTGTGTAGTGATGCAATTGCAAAGATCAACTTAAGCCCTACACCAGGGTTTATTTGACTTAGAGGAGAAGGAGCAGGCAAGGAAACCACAAGCCACACACAGAAGACAGATACCACAAAGAAAGAATTCCAAGGAGTAACCTTGATTGTAGGAAGAGGGAATGTGAAGCTATCATCATGTGAGGCTAGCAGTCACGTGAAACGGAACCAGGAAGTGGGCCGCCTTCTTCCTCCGGAAATGCAAAGGTTTCTCGATGTGTTCCAGCCCAACTGAGCATGTGCAAATGTGCCATTCGAATTGGGTGAACCAGCATGGTATGTACTGGGGTATGGTAACTTATTTTGCACCGCTCCACTTTGACTCCAGGAAATGACTACAATTTCGCTCTTCAAACGTGAATATTAATCACGTGAATTGGCCTGGTTTGAATTGACTCTGCTTCGCCCTTCCCTTCAGAAGGCGTTGGACGCTGGAGTTTCAATTTCATGTGTGATAAGGGCCTAGATACCAACCAACAGCAGGTGATAGGCATAACCTCTGTGTTATGCGGTGCCACTATTCCAAAGAGCAAATTGGTGCAGATAAAGCCCTAGCCGTACCTGTTACATACTGGAAATGTAAGGAACGTAATAGTTGCACCCACCCCCCCCTTCAGAAAACTATCTCTCATTTACAGAAAGACCACTGGCAAGGAAACTAACCAAATATTTAGTAAGATAACCAAGCCTAAGGTGCACTCTCTTCGCCTCCCCCAATCAAACAAAAAACAAAACAAACCAAAAACTATCCAACCATCCTAGAGCCAGGAATTAACGCTGCAGGTATATTTTCACTGCCAACTGCAACCATGATAAATAACAACATAGGGAAAATAGTGATTATTTTGGTCGGGCTTTTATCAGGAGGTCCTGGAATATACCAAAGGCCCTATCACGGTAAACAGTTACAGTGTTATGATTCCATTTTAACTGCCGTGGCACATTCCTGTGGAACCGTAAGTTTGTTGGGGGCTAGATCTAGAAGAGGAGTGCTTATGAGAGCCCGCATGGTGTAAGCGGTCTGAGCATTTGGACTTGAACCGGGAGACCAGGGTTTGAATCCTGCTTGGTCAGAGAAGCCACTGGGTGACCTGTGAGCAGGAGTCACACTCTTTCAGCCACAGAGAGAGGCAAAGGCAAACCACTTCGGAACAAACCTACAAGGTGAACATTAGGTCCACGATAAATCAGAAATTAACTTGAAGGCACACAACAATCAATAAATTCTATGAAGCTTGGTTCTAAAAGCTAGGATCCATTCCTTTACAAAAGTATACTACCTGCTCTGGAGGGCATGGAAACTGTGGATTGGTTTTCTAATATGCTGCCTGTTGTTCCCCGCAATTCCTTCTTGTAGGGGTTGGCTATGAGGAGTTGCACTCACATTAGGAGTGCACTCACATAAGGAGCCCTGGTGGTGCAGTGGTTAAATGCCTGTGACTGCAGCCACTCACTCAAACCTAAGGTTGCAAGTTCAAGTACAGCAAAAGGGCTCAAGCTTTACTTAGGCTTGCATCCTTCCCGAGGAGGTCGCTAAAGTGAGTACCTAGACCAGGGTAGCAACCTTTTTTGAGCCCGGAAGCCGGGTTGCTGTCCCTCAGACAACTGGGGCCGAAGCCAAAAAAAATCAAATATTACATATTTTTTAAAATAATAAATAAATAAATAAATAAATAAACCGGGACAAAATGTAGGACACATTTTCAATGGGGAACACGTTTAATAAAAAATGGAGGACACGCACAAAATCGTGCTGAGTTATAAAAAAAATGTTAAGATAAATGGCATGTGTTCTGAGGCTTCTATAGACAATCCCCCACCATGCCCCTACCGCAAGAGGCCAAAGTGCTCCGGCGCAAGCAGCGGCAGGACCCGGCTGGGCCAGTCCCCACTCCTCGCTGGGCTGCATCCGGCCCGCTGGCTGCAGGTTGCCTACCCCTGACTAGACTGATGGGGGCAACATTAGCGTACTGTTTTGGAAACCAACTTAGACACTGCTTAGGCGGTAAATGAGAGGTATATAAAATGAAGCTTGTTTTGATTAGAGGTTAGGATTATGTTACTGGTGTCACTTTAAAAGACCATTGTCTCTGACTTGGTCCGGATTTAGGGTGCTTCCGTTATTGTTGCACTGGTGATCCACCAGTGGGGACGCATTGTGCCCATAGTCTGCGGTCTTAGACTTCATCGTCGCTATGGAAGGTGAGTGTGGCCATGGCAGCGGGAGGATTCGTGATTTGTAGTTCAAATAATTAACTTTCCCAGACTCGCATCCTAACAAGGAAAAATAAGCTCAGGTTTTATAACTAAGTAAGGCGGAGTTTCGTTTGGGATGTCTAGATGGCGGGGTATAAATGGGGGGATTATGCCAGTGGTTTATGTTTTACATGCAATTAGATAGGAGTTTATGGTCTTCGTAGATGGATTGTGAGTTTTCCTTGAAGCCTAATGAGACTGGAACACAGGGAGGTGCGCTCAAACCTGTCCAGCTCGGCGCAGCAGGGGGAGCAAACGTTAGACTAATCTCATCTTCTCATTAATTATGACGCAAAGTAGTTTATTTGTACTATCACTACACTAGGTCAGTACAATATGGGAAAAATCACAAGGGAGGTAGTTACACAGGAGCAATAATAAGCAGTACACCCAAATCTTTCCTACCCTGCCTCCTTCTTCCTCAGATAAGAGAAGATTAAAGAATAGAGAGAGGTTTCAGCACATAATAAGGATGAAATGAAAAATTAAAAGAAAGAAAAGCTTCATACAACTCCCCTTGTGGCCAGTTAGAAGTTTTATACAGACATTATGGACGGTAAAAATCAATTCTGTGTTCAAAACTGGGCAAGGCATAAGAGTTTAGGAACACAATAAGTATGACCTTTTCACCAGGAGTGAATTATTATTACTCGTCTGAACGAGGAGTTTATTACAGCCATCTTGGCAGGTCATTAACTATTATTAAGCAGAAGGAAGTGAATAAATTTGTCTGTTGCACCCCATCCTTACATCCAAAAAGCAAAGTAAACAAATTAGGTTATTTACATCTCTCACAAACAGTTACGTTGCAATGATTAAATGCCATCTGTGATTCCCCAATGATGGTTCTCAAAGTACAATGGGAAATATGGCCTGAGAATTCCTAGTTAGACCTTCAGTCCTGCGGGCTGCATATCACCTAAAAATTGCTGGAACATCACTGTTCCTTAAATAGAAGGATTTTTTTTTACTCATAGAATATATCTAACAAAAAGGAAGAAACACATTCCCTGAAAGGAAGAATCGTCATTCAATAATAATATGACTAAGGCCCTTTCATGGTACAAAATTATAGCACGAGAATTCCCTTTAGCTACCATAGAAACAGCCTATGGGATCTGGAGTTTTGCATTTGGGGAGGCACTAGAGACAGTGGCATCCTAGTGCCCTCCTGTAACGCTTTGATGTCCACCTCCCCTTGCCTCCTCCCATTCCACACCATGCAGAATCTTTGAGGCAGGTTTTGTTGTACTAACGTTACTGATTAATTGTAATTTCTACATATCACTTAATGCCATGGTAAGAGTGAGATAAACGCAGCAAAATTAAAATTATCCCTTTTAAATTACAATGTCATATGCACAGGCCTCAGGTAATTTATTATACACGTTTTGTTGATTGAGGTGAAATTAATAAAAACTGAATGTTTTTAAAGAAAATTTAAAAGAAATCTTTTTAAGAACCATTGCATCTCACTACTGGCGGGAGGCTGATGGAAGCTGGCATTCAACTTCTGGAAAGCCGCACGACTCCTCTTTGTAATATGAAGGTGTGTGCCCATAAGGTGCTTGGAATTTTCCGAGAAAGAAATAAGTGGAACCTTCCACCGTACTTGGTAACCAACAATTTCAGATAACGTTTGTATAGTTTGTCCCCCACTGTCATCATCCTGAGTTTAAAGTGACTTGGGGTTTTGTTGTTTCCAAGGGGCATAGACACTGTTTTTCTGCGAATACGCGCCATCCTGAAGCAATTTCCCCCTTACTTTCACATGAACAGGACTATGTCTAGAAACTCCCCACAATGGAAAACGACTTTCCACAATTTTTCCCAGAGATAAAAGTAGGTTCCCAGACTAGGCACTCTCTGTTAAATAAAGTAACAAGTAATTAAGGGGTAGAACATGATTTTTGCTAGGAAAGCAGGCAAGGAGATTTTTTGCTTAAGATATTCTATAACACCAGGGCAACGGGGAGGTGAATAGCTTAGACCCCAAATGTAACGAACTTCTTAGTTTCTGCAATGAGTCCCTCTGTGGAACAACATTACAAATCTATTTTTCCGTAAGGAAAAAAATAGGAACATAATAAGCTTTTCCTGAAAGAAAATGGGTAGTTAGTTGAATTGTAATGAACTGGAATTGCTTAATATTAGCTGGTACGAAGAAAGTGCACTAGTCAATAGGAATCTGATTAAGAAGATTAGAGATCAAAGGAAAGTGGCATTTATTTCCACACATTCAATTTTCCTGCTGGGCCCTTTCACCAAGGTAAATAGTGGGGCTCCATTTGGTCCTGTGGACAGCACTAAAGTCCTTTGGCTATACATTATTTTGTCCATCCATTATGTGGATGGGCAAAAATAAGTTAGTCATATGTGCCAGTAAAAAGGCACATCAAAGATTATGGCCTAATGTGTTTGCTGACTTGCATGGGCTGCTGGCGTCCAACTCAAGTCAAAACATATCGTCTCTCGTTTGCTGGTAGAAGTTACAGAGTTTATGTACAGGGCTTGCCCTGGTTGGTTCGTAGTTTTCTGAGGAACCATAAACCATAATCTGAAAACCACCTTCTGTTTTTGTTTTAAATGCCCCCTGTGGACAATCTCGTGTAAGTTTGGCGGGGGGAGGTGGATATGGTGAGGCAGTGTTGAACTGGCTGACATCATCCAGAGAGTTCACACCAGAAACCAGGGATTGGGCCTGCATCATCAGGACTAATTCACTGTGAGGACAAGGGGAGGGCATGTAATTTTGGCCATGCAGACATGCAGAGTAGGCCAGTACTGTGCCCTCTACCCGCCCTATAGCCCTATCCAGGGAGGGCAAATGGCCCAGGCAAGCGTCGGCCTCCCAGAACACGAACACCTGGTTGGTGCCTTTGTTCTGCGCATCTCATGGGGAGAGTCTTTCGGCTCTCTGCTAGGTTTCCAGAGCGAACAATTTGAAGATCCGACACCATGGTAATAAAAGACCGTTGTTTGTGTGGCTTTTTAAAAATACATTCCTACTTGAAGAATTCAATTTCATTAAGTTTATTTAATGTTTAATATCACCCTTCCTCCAAAAGTGGGACTCAAAGTAGCTCCAGCAGAATAAAAACAAATATAGGTATACCCAGTTTACAAAGTGGATGTATTCGGATGTATTTTCTTTAACAGAAATTTGTACCAGAGATTAGAAATAGCATGGGAAAAAATATATTTAGGGCGTAAAAAAAACTGATAAAAAATAAAAAAAAAATGAACAGTATGTACATGTAAAATAAAACAACCGGGTCAGATACGCCTTGGAAAATAAACAAAATCATTTTGAACCTTATAGGGACCACTTGAAAGCTTCGTTTCCAAAATGTATTGTGGGGGTAGGGTTGCCATACCGGAGGACCTCCAACTGGGACAAAATAGTAGGACAGGTTTAAAAATGTAGACTTTTTTTTTTTAACATTTGCTGGCCAGGGAATTTAAAAAAAAAGGTCCTACATTTTTAAACCGTGTCCTCCTCCTCCTCCCCGGCTTGGGAGGAAGCCCTCGGCCTCCTCTCAGGCCGGGAAGGGGCGCGGGGGCCGCCCCGTCATCGCGGCTATCGCCACACTCTCGCGGAGGACTGGAGGAACCCGCGAGTGTGGAGGCCGCCTCCAAGGCCTCGCTGGGGCCTGGGAGGAGCGTCTCCGCAGCCGGAGCTCCGACCACGGAGAGACATCCAGCCGCAGCGAGCCTTGGAGGACCCCCGCGATTGCAGAGCCGCCGCCAGGCCCTTGCTGGGACTGGGAGGGAGGCGTCTCCCGGCCGGGAAGATCTGACCGCGGAGAACTCTCCCAGGCCTCAGCGGCGTTGGAGGACACGCGGCGCTCGCAGGGGCGGAGTGGCCCGGGGGCGGTGCCATCCCGGCTTTGGCACCAACGGGACTGGGACGGGATGGGCACTGCCCAAACAGGGATTGCCACCACAGGCGGGCAGTGGAATCCCTAATTGTGGATGAACTTTTTTTTCCCTAGCCTCAATTGTTCTTAT
>NC_056524.1:104117453-104125134 GCF_019175285.1 Sceloporus undulatus | reverse complement strand
CTTTCCTAGCATTATTGTTTTTTCCAATGATTCATGTCTTCTCATGATGTGTCCAAAGTACACTAGCCTATGTTTTGCCATCCTGGCTTTCAGGGAAATTTCTGACTTGATCTGCTCTAAGACCCATATGTTTGTCTTTTTGGATGCCCACTGAATCCTCCAGCACCACATCTTGAATGAATTTATTTTCTTCCTAACTTCTTTTTTAATGTGCTCTCACATCTATACATTGTCATGGGGAAAACAATGGCTTGTATGATTCTAACTTTTGTGCTGAGTTGTATATCTTTGCATTTTAGGATCGTTTCTAGTTCTTTCATAGCTGCCCTCCCCATTCTTAATCTTCTTCTGATTTCTTGGCTGCAGTCCCCATTCTGATCAATGTATGATCCCAGGTATGAGAACTCTTTCATTATTTCTATTTCCTCATTGTGTAGTTTGAATTTATGTAAGTTCTCCGTGGTCATTATTTTTGGCGGGCTTTTTTATATTCAACAGTAAGCCTGCCTGTGCACTCTCTTCTTTGATCTTCCTTAGTAGTTGGAGGTCTGTGAGTTTTTCAGCTAGTATTATGGTGTCAGCAGCATATCTCAGATTGTTGATGTTCCTTCCTCCTATTTTCACTCTTCCTTCTTCTCTGTCCAGGCCTGCTTTCCTTACAATGTGTTCTGAATACAAGTTGAACAGATAGAGTGAGAAGATACAGCCTTGTCTGATCCCTTTGCCAATTGGGAACCATTCTGTTTCTCCATGTTCTGTTCTGACAGTAGCCTCTTGCCCTGAATACAGATTCTTCATCCAGATGTGTTGGCACTCCCATGTCTTTAAGGGAGTTCCATAGCCTTTCATGATCTATGCAGTCAAAGGCTTTGCTATAGTCTGTAAATCACATGCTGATTTTCTTTTGGAATTCCTTCATGCACTCCCTTAGCCATCATATGATTGCGATGTGGTCCGTAGTACCTCTTCCTTTCCTGAACCCTGGTTGGACCTCTGGCATCTCTCTTTCCATGTATGGTTGGAGCCTGTGTTGCAGAATTTTGAGCATGATTTTGCTTGTGTGGGAGATCAGTTCTATGGTCCTATAATTGCTGCAGTCTCTTGCGTCTCCTCTTTTTTTATGGGAATGTATATTGATCACTTCCAATCACTTGGCCATCATTTTGTTTTCCATACCTGTTGAAATATATTGATTAGCACTAGAGTTGCCTCTGTTCAATGTGGATTGCACAGTTTGATTGGAATATCATCTGTTATGGAGTCTTGTTTTTTGCCATTTCCCTTATTGCAGCTTCCTCCACTTTTTATAATTTGAGTTTCGTCTTCATATGGTTCTTCATTTCCATGTGTCTTTCATGTTTTCATCCTCTTTATATATCTTTCTGTGTACAGAGTTATAAAAGTAACTCTTATATAACTTTGTACTTCTAGTAGCTCTCTATTCTGTGTAAGTTTCTGGTAAGGCTCAAAAGCCACAGGAAAAGGCTTTATCCAACAGTTTTAGTTACCTATTGAGAATATCTGAGTAGGATGCAGATATTTTCTGTTAATTTCAGAAAATGAATCCATGACAGTGCTTTCCCAACATGCTCACACAAATTCATCTCATCTTACAGCAGTCCTATAAGACAGTCAAAAAGAAAAGTGGCTGCTTCTGTGTTTTCTAAGTCTTACATTTGTTAAACTGTTTATATATTGTTTAATAATGTCTTCTTTCCAATAGGAATGTGGTACCAGTAGCAAGTAGACGCTCCTACTTTTAGCCATGACTTCAACACTAGCTGACCCTAGCTCTGATCAAAAACCATTTTGTGTTTAAACCCTGAGACCAGGGGTAGGCAACCTTTTGAGCCGGGGGCCGGGTTGGTGTCCCCCCGACAATCGGGGGGCCGAAAGCCGGGGGGTGGAGCTTCCACCCTCCGGTGTGGCTGCATGCTGGGGGGGAGTCGCGCTTCCACCCTCAGGCGGAGCCACTCTGGCAGGCCACCCTCCGGGGCGGAGCCCTGCAAGGAGGAGGAGGCTGTGCCCGCCCTCTCCTCCTCGGTTGCCTTTCTGACAAACCCCCCAACCTGCATTCCAAACACACAACACAGCACACGTTGTGCATTTCACATGGCTCTTACTTACACATGGCCTCTTGCTATTTCAGAGGCTTATTCCATAATCAAACCCTTTGGTGTTTAATACTTAGCCTGGTTTACATGGATACGCATATTTACACATGTTCAAGGTTGTTTCACGTTCTGGACCAAGTGTACTTCTCAGACGTTACTTGGATTTACAGTGGACTTTTTTTTCTCTTCACTGCGCGGGTTGTCAAATCATCACAAGAATTTCAACATTGGCCTTGCCTCAGACTGTATCACATGCCATTAAAGAACCAAAAACACACAAAACACTTTGGAAGTGACACTCTCTTGGCTCAGCAAACAGTGTTGCATGCTCTCAACGGCTATCATCATCATCATTCATTCATTTCATCATCATCATCACCACCACCACACTATCATTGTCAAAGCAAGGGAGACTTGTTAGCATTAAAGCACACAAAAACACACTTTGCAAGTTCACACTCTCTCAGCTTCTGAACAGTAGTTGCTGCTTCTCAAGCTGACTCTCATCCTCATCATCACACTTCATTGTCAAAGCAAGGGGACTTGTTAGCATTAAAAGCACACAAAACACACTTTGGAAGGTGGACTCTCTTGGCTTCAGAAACAGTGCCTCCATGCCTCTCAAGCTGGCTCACATCATCATCATATCATCATCATCTCATCATCATCACCACCACACCCACACTATCTGTCAGCAGGGAGACTTGTTAGCATTAAAAGCACACAAACACACCTGCAAGGTCACACTCTCTGCTTCGAAACAGTAGTTGCATGCTTCTCAGCTGCACATCTCATCATCATCACTCATCATCCACTATCATTGCACAGAAGGGACTTGTTAGCATTAAAAGCACACAAACCCACTTTGGAAGGTGACACCTCTCTGGTTCAGAAACAGTGCCTCCATGCCCTCGGTCATCATCATCATCATCATCATCCTCATCATCATCATCATCATCACACACTATCATTGTCAAAGCAAGGGAGTACGTGTTAGCATTAAAAGCACACAAAACACACTTTGCAAGGTCACACTCTTCAGCTTCTGAAACAGTAGTTGCATGCTTCTCAAGCTGACTCATCCTCATCATCTCACACTACTCATTGTCCAAAGCAAGGGGACTTGTTAGCATTAAAAAGCACACAAAACACACTTTGGCAGGTGACACTCTCTTGGCTTCAGAAACCTGCCTCCATGCTCAAGCTGCTTATATCATCATTGTCATCATACTCATCATCATCACTCACACTATCATTGTCAAAGCAAGGGGACGTGTTAGCATTAAAGCCACACAAAACACACTTTGCAAGGTCCACACTCTCTTGGCTTCAGAAACATGCCTCATGCCTTCAAGCTGGCTTATATCATCAGCACTCATCATCATCACCATCACACATCATTGTCAAAGCAAGGGAGACGTTAGCATTAAAAAGCAAACAAAACACACTTTTGAAGGTACACACTCTCTGATGCCTCTCAAGCTGGCTTATATCATCATTGTCATCTGTGCTGGCCAAATGGCTGTAATAAAGTTATTATTATTAATAAAGTTATTATATCATTGTCATCATCATCATCATCATCACACTATCATTGTCAAGGCAGGGATTGTAACTGAGAAAATTCTGGGGATCCACAGGCTGGCTACTACTTGTCTAAAGCACACTTATATTGGTTCCATGTTGTATGAAGAGCAGCCAATCAGTGTAGAAATGATGGTTGATCATCTGCCATGCTCTGACTTTTCATTGTCAGCTGTTCGAAGGAGACTTAATCATGGGGAAAAAGTCAGAAAATGTATTCATGGTTCTCAGTAGTTTTCTAACACACACACACACACACACAGAGAGAGAGAGAGAGAGAGAGAGAGAAATCCACATGTTCATTTTCAGATATATGTAAATATACTAGTCATAACAAACAAGATGGTGAAATGGATCATCTCCTTTCCTTGTTCTAGGTTATCTCACAGGTGAAACTGGGCATATTATGTCTTGAAATCCATATTCATCTCAAGAAAATAATATTAATTTTATTGTCAAGCAGAACTGAAATATAATTGCAAATGAGAAGCTTTATGTGTTGAAACTATGGCCCAGTACAAACTGATGCTTTGTGCCAGTCTGGAGCTGATTTTCGGGCTTTGTAGGGCTGGGCATCTGCATGCGCCCAGCCCTACAATTGATACATGGCCGCCATGGTTGGGCATGTCCATCCATATGGGGCATGCCACAATGACCTCTGCACAACATGGCATCCAAACAGCGCCATGCCACACTGACATCATCATTGCATGTGAGAGTGCCAATGGCGCTGCACGCATGGCGGAAAAAGAACCCACTGGGAACAGGTTCTTTTTAAGCCTTGCGGAGACCACATTTGCTGTGAACTCCATCCGTTCCAGAACCACTAACAGCCAGAAAAGCATTTGGGGCCTGTAATCCATGTAAGTGTTCTCCATTACAATGGAACACATGTTCAATTAATTTAATTTTTAAAAAAATATAAGTTCTGGATGGCTGCTCCAAGGTTGTGGAATCCACTTCCAAATGAGACTAGGCTGCTATGTTCCTGTTCTTCCACAGGCAGGAAAAAACCTTGGGTGTATCCATACTGTATGATTACAGTACTTTAATACCACTTTAACTGTCATTGCCACATTATACATAGTTCTGGGATATGTAGTTTGGTAAACTGCACAGAATTTTCAGAATGGACTGGTGGTGGTCTGTGAACCACCATCTGCCAGTTCAGGACAAGTTTCCAAGAAAGAAAGTATCAGTTACAGCAAATGGTCTGTCCCTGATACTTTAAAAATAATTAGTGGTCATATCAGATAATCTAAGAAGCACTGCTCTGATATATCCCCTGAACTACAGCATTACAGAGCTCTATGGTGAATTCTAAGTACTACATGAAACTAAAAATTCCAGGATACCACAGGATGGAAATACAGCCATTAAAGTGGTATCAATGTGCTATAATAATACAGAATGGATATACTCCTTTTCAACCAGGTAAGCCTTGGGTAAATGGTTAACTACTGAGAGAGAGGTGTTAAACAGGGAAGGAGCTGTATTTTTCCCCCTTTTCCATCCCCCACCAATAAATCTTTTTAAATTGATCTTGTTTGGTTGCTGTTCTAATATGATAATCTACTTAAACGTGTTTAAATATTATAATGTACTATTTTATTTTTATTAATGTACTATTTATTAATTAAGAGATACTATTTTTAGTTTCTCTTTTTAAATTATATCTGTTTTGGATTGGGTGAAAGGCAGAATATTGACAAAAGCACTACATTTCTTTATGCCAGTTATCAAGTGGAAATTTTTCAAACCTATTATCTTTTGAAATTAGAAAGAAAATTTTACCTGCTAAATCTGCTTTAAATTTTGGGACTAGTCTCAGTAACTTAATCACTCTTATTGGAGTTGCGACTACTATTAGGCTCAAGTTGATTTGCTTTTCATGTGCAATATTTTGATGTGCTGTATGATGAGCTGCAGTTACATCAACAATTTTGTTGTCTTGTGCCTTCAAGTCATTTCTG
This sequence comes from Sceloporus undulatus, assembly GCF_019175285.1. Classification (NCBI taxonomy): domain Eukaryota; kingdom Metazoa; phylum Chordata; class Lepidosauria; order Squamata; family Phrynosomatidae; genus Sceloporus; species Sceloporus undulatus. The sequence continues at coordinate 104,119,463 of NC_056524.1, read as the reverse complement.
ACTTATTTCTGACCTTAAAATAAAGCTACCATGAGGTTTTCTTGACATAATTTGATCAAAGAAGGTTTGTCCTTTCTTTCCTCTGAGTCTGAGAGAGTGTGGCTTGTCCAAAGTCAACCAGTAAGTTTCCATGGTCACGAGGGGATTCAAACCCTGGTCTCCCAGTCCAACACTCAAACCACTACACCACGCTGGCTGTCTTCAACAATTTTACTTTCTGAATACTGTATATAAATTAAATAAAAGCAATTCTAACTGCAACTGTTTCTGTTTTCCTGTAAAGTAGTAGCACTTAGATAAGTTAGCAGAACAATTTTTTGCATTGTGCTGAAATTTGTAAAAAGACCATTTGAAAGTATGGTTTTCCAACATATGTGGGGGCAGTTATGCATATATAATGCCTTCTGCAATCATGGGTTCAGCTGCAACCCCAGGGCCTCAGTACAGTGCTCACCTTTCATGTCCTTTATTCCTCCCCACATGCTTCAATTATTGCCAATGCTTTGACTAAGGGAAATGCTGAAGGAACATGCCCACTGCTAAGCCTGAAGGGGAAAGGCCAAGGTACAAAACTCCCTCTGATTCCTGCATGACTTCTGCTGAGAGAACAAAGACGACACTGGCGGTGTGGAAAAGGCCCACGCTTCCTCCTCTGCCCTACTGACTGCTGCTGAATGGAGGGTCACCCGAGACGTCAAGTACAAACATGGCCAAAGTGATTTGCTCAAAGTCAGCCAGGGAGCGCATGTCACATTCATGCATCAGACTGGAATGCCCACAGGCTCCTGTTTTAGTACATCAACTCAGCTTACTATCTTAAGAGCCAGGCCTTCTCTTTTCCCATTCAAACTGTCACTTATAGATTTAGTGAGCAGCTTCAGACATCCCATCACACTGAATGAAAGAGGAGAAAGGGAGAGAAGGCAGAAGGGAGTCAGACATCCTATATCAGAGAACTCTGTTCTCAACGCATTATTATCCCAGAGCTTGCAAAAGTTTTTATATATATATATATATATATATATATTGGTCACTGAGGGGAGGATTCTGGGAGCTTTCGTCAAAAAACTCACTTTTCCAAGCTCTGTTATTATCCATAGAGGTTTTATGGAATCATGTTAGGAAAGCCAACTTTTCTTTGTATGGTCTGATGCCTTCACTTGTCATAATTTTCTTGACAGCTGCTTGTTGCTACATACAGGCATTCATGTCATCAGTGGAAATTGCCCACCAGATAAGGTGCTCATATATTTGCATGACAGATTTTGATTCCTGGTTGAAACAGATGTCACCATCTGTACAGCAAAATGAAGCATATTTGTCATTTTGGAGCCAAACACAGGTTGCCATAGCAATGATCTTGCATTGCACTCCAGCTCTCTATGGAACCTAGAAGTCCAGGTTAGCTCAGGTAATGCTTATGGGAAATCAAGCAGCTAAAGTCACTGCTCCTTATAAAGACTTTGGATTAAATCCATCTCACTGTAGAAAATATTAGCAAACATTTTGGACCTGCATTTGAAACACCATTATTTTTTTTGTATCTATGATGTTATCATGCCTACACATTGCTACACAAAATGTTTTCCAACACTTGTAACAGCTTAAAAAACTTTTAAGGCCCCATTCCCACTGGGCATATAAAGCGACATATATCACTGCGGGTCTGGATCCAATCAAGTTTCCGAGTCATATTTGAATCAGGTCCATCGTTCCCATTACAAAAGGGAGCAAACAGACTCAGTTTTTCTTGACCCATGTATTTCTTCATTGTATTTTGATGTGGACTTTTTTGTTCCTTGTTCCCATTGTGTTTCTGGAACCATTTTTTTAAAGCTATCAATCAAGCGCTTAGGTGAATAGACGTCACAGTGACATCTAATCCCCCCTTCTTCTTCTTCTTACCCACCCTTCTTCTTCAAACCACCCCAATATGCAGCAGCCAGCCACCCCTTTTCTGTCTCAGAAAAGGAAACAAGGCTGGATGCAAGAGCCATGTTCAGGGTTTGG
>NC_056524.1:104100249-104117353 GCF_019175285.1 Sceloporus undulatus | reverse complement strand
ACTGAGATCGAACAGAGCCCCAATCCAGGATATCGCCAATCCCCTTATCAGCGCACTGGCCAACACGCTCCAAAAAGAGGAGCCAGTACGCATTCAGTTCGGCAGCTCACGCATTCACGTGAGTGCGGATTGGGCCATTCGAATGCTGGTATGATGGTATTGTGCGAAATAACGTGAATTCGAACCACCCAGTGCGGAAGACCCCCAGTTCCACACTCATCTGATAAGGGCCAGGGTCCCAAATGTGAGAGCTACTTTTTGTCGCCAGTTCTCTCTGCTGCCACATGTTCTAACTCCTTGCTCCAGTCGGTCACTTTGTCCCAAATTGGTGTCATGGGAATGAGCTTGTGTGGGCAGGTGAAGGGAAGAAGATGCCACCATGGGAAGTGATCCACAGATCTGCGCTGTGGTTTTAAGAGATCCTAAAAAGAGAAGTTTCATGCAGCCCTCATCTCCACCAAGCTCCTAAAGGCCTCTGGTTCCCCTTGTTTTTCTTGTGTGCTAATACTTTGATTGAAGTCCCCCCTTCTGCACCTACTTCCATCACTTCCCCCCTGTACTTTTCCACCATGCCCAGGGTGGCACTACTACCCACTTTGGGAATTACTGGAATAGGTAAATGTATGGACAACCCTGAGAGCCAGCATAGTGTAATGGTTTGCATGTTGGACTAGGACTCTGGAGACCACACCAAGCCTTAGGTGAATACAGACATTACAAAACTATTCAGTTCAATTTTGCACACACATAAGGCCATTTACAGAGGCTTTAAGTCCCAAACAGAATGCTTTTCCATGCTTTTAATTTTAGAAACATAAATATCCCATCAATAATGAACTTGAGAACACTAAACAGGCTTTGGAGGTACCCAAACCTGTTGAACAATTCCACATAGAAATATGTGGGTGTTTCATTCTTGTTCAGTGTTGTGAGGTCTATGTTTACTGTTTACTATTTGAGACTCAATAGTTACTGAGGATTACCTCAGGTACTGTAGATATCCAATATCATATAACCAGATGGTACCAGATAGTCAAAAACATCTCCAGGCATGTCTAAAAATCAGCTGAGTTGGCTGTAGTGTATGTACTGTAAAAAGCAAAGAAAGTTTCTTATGGCTCAGTAGTAAGTGTTTCTGCTGCATTTCCATTCTGCTTTTCTCCCCTGGACAGTTAATTTTGCCTTGAAAAGTAGGTATTAAATACTGCTGGAAGGATTTGGAATTTATTTCTCTGACTCCCTAAAACTTTAAATTAGCTTTTCACAGTTCAGTTTTATATTAACCAAATTATTGTTTTCAGATATCCTCATGTGAGGTGCTGATGGACTTAGGAAGAAGAGTTGTCATACGCAAGGTACAGTATTTAATTTGCGGAACTAATGGCTAACATTAAGTGGGTTGGATCCAAAGTTTTGAAATCAATGTTACTCTAAGTAGGATGAAGGGTAGATCCAACTCAGTTCCTTTAAAGTCATCAACAAGATTTAAGAGTGCAATGTTATACATGAATTCTCATCCCTCTCCCTTTTTTAGGTTTAAATTAAGTGTAATAGAGACTTATTTATTTATTTATTTATTTATTTAGGTATTTATATCCCGCCCTTCAGTCCTAATGGCTCTCAGGGCGGCTTACAATATTATTTTAAATCAGACAGTTCCCTGCCCTTAGGCTTACAATCTAAAAGACACGAACCAAAAGGAGAAGGGAATGATGGAGGGAAAGGGGATGAGGTCCAGTGGTTCTTCTCTCCCTGTAAGGCCTGGACCAAGGCAGGTGGATTGGAGGTCAGGGCTCTTCCTTCTTCCAGGCTAGTCCTGATGGAGCTGGACTTGCCTGGCGAACTCCCTCTCCATCTTATAGATTCTTTGCTGTTTTCTTTCTTATGGGCATTTTTGGTCTGGATGTTTGTATCCTCCTCTCTCACCTAGAGTCTCTTTCTTATATAGATTTGCACTGCAGATAGCACACATAATTACAGATTATTTCGTTCTCATCACAATCTCTGTTGGTTGGGGGAAAAACACAGATAATTATTAGCTTTCAAGGGTACTGAAAGTTAGTTCTATATATGGATGGGGCAATCTGTGGTCTCCTATTATTTGTACATTTTCTTTCCTTTGCCATTCTCCCTTTGAGCATCAAAATGTTGCTGCCAACTCAACATTATGTTCCTCCTTGATATGACACTAAATTGCTCTAGCAGGGCAGGGCACATTTCTAATGAGACATACCATCTGTCTTCCTTTCTCATGGTGCTTTAAATGTGTGCATGAAGTCATTGGGGCTGCCTTTCACATATACCAGCATCCTGTCAGCAGGAGTACTGAGAAAGGTTGCTCTCAGAAGACTGCTGATCTCAAAGTCCCTACGTGGGATGCAGCACATGGCAAAGTCCTACAATTAGTGAGAGAAAAATCACGAACACAAGACATTTAAAATGTTTCACTGATCATTCTGCTGGGATTTACCCAGTGCTGTAGCGATAAATTTAGAACTGTAGGCACTCACCATGATAATCCCATAGCTGCACCTGCTCCCCAAGGAGAGTGAAAAATGAAGGAACCTGCACTGATATATGTCAACAAACCAGTTCTAGGAGATTTCATCTTCACCAACAGGGCTTTTGTCAAGCTAATGGGATTTAATAGCCCATTCAAAAAAAAGCTAGGGCTAAATACTGTGTACAGTGGTACCTCGGGATACGAATTACCCAGGTTACGAATTTTTCAGGATACGAATAAATCCCATAGGGATTTATTGTTTCAGGTTACGAAGGTTTTTTCGGGTTACGAAAAAACCCTGGCGCTGTTTTAAATGGAGCCGCGGTGGAGCCGCGGCTTTTTTTCCATTAGCGCCTATGGCAATTCGGGTTACGAAGGTTTTTCGGGTTACGAAATTAGCCGCGGAACGAATTAATTTCGTAACCCGAGGTACCACTGTATTAGAAAAGAGATATCTAACCACAGCATATTGTTACTGGGAAAATCTCTCTCTGTGTCTGTCTCTCTCTGGGGCGGTCTGGACCCACCCCTTCCCCCGGAGTATCGGGGCTTCAGCGGCTACACTGGCAGCTGCTGAGGCCCCAATCCGCCGCTTTTCGGGCTGCGGGGAAGCAGCAAAACGCTGTTTCCCCGCAGCCTGAAAAGGGGTGTCCCTGGGGCATCAAGCCCCAAGGACACCCCGCGGCAGCAGGGAGAAGAGAAAGGGGCCGCTTGGCCCCTTTCTCTTTTAGTCCGCTGGGCGCAGCCGTCTGAAGGCTGCACCCAGCGGACTAAACCAGGAAGGAGCTCCGAAACGGAGCTCCTTCCTGCTCCGTGTTCAGGGCGCACTAAGCGCCCTGGCGCGGAGCAAGGACATCACGTCCGCGCCACCCCGTCTAGAGGCGGCGCGGCCATGACGTCCTCACGGTGGCGGCTGTATGGAAGGGCCGCCGCCGTTTAGTGCATGCTCGTCACGCCAGAGGCAAGACTCACTCCCGGGAGCTAGACCTAATTGTACAGAATGGATGGTCATGTGTCCCGACTCCATCTCCCTCCGCAAATGGCTTCAGATTCCATTTCAAGCTGAGGCAGACATGCCAAAGGGGGACAGGGATTTTGGTATCTGCAGACTTAATCAAAAATTCAGTTGAACACTCCCTATAATGTTTCCCTATACAGTATACATATAGATTATAAAATTATTTTTAAATACTAGAATATTGGCTGCTTCCCCTTCCTCACTAAGCAAAGATTTTACCAACCAGTGGTATAAGCAAAAACTAATTCTGCATTCTGCATTTTAGAAGTGTAGATTCCCAGTTCCTCATTAAATGACTGTTTGCTCATATATTGACATAATGACAAATCTCCCAGATATTCAGTATGCATATAATTATGTATTTGGCTTATATTTTACAGACTGCTTGTATATGCAAAGTGTGTCCCATGCAACTGCGCTGTTTTCTGTTCTCTGCCTTTTTCAGACTCTATTGTAGGTCTCCAGGATCCACGGTATCTTTTATGGGCCGACTGGAGAACTGTGCCTTTCTCTAAGTCAATAGATTTTGCAGAGTTCTTCACAGAACATGGACAATGCCTCTTCAAAAGCAGAATTTGGTAGAATCCAACCTGTGAGCCCTACAGCTCCAATAGCAATGTATTTTCGTAGATCTGCAGTCGTGTTCTGAAGAGATCTCATATCTAAATAGATGGGACACATAATTCATATTAATTGCAGTGTGGGACCGTTTCTGAAATCCATCCCTGCTGCTGTTTTCCATTATCCTTGATAAGAAAGAGATCTTTAAATCAATTCTGAGCTGCAAGCTCCCAGAACGATTCCTGTTTCCCTTCGTCTGTCTGTGATTTCCTTAACCATCTACCTCCGTTGCATGTGAAATGACCTCCTCCTCCCCAGCACTTCCTCCGTGCATTCTCATACAAGACCACAGAAGCAAATAGGTTTAATAACTCAAATTATGGTTCCCCTCCCACCAAACTATATGTAATTCCTCGTTTTCACCATATTTACGAAGAGCTGTAATCCAATTATAGTCCAGCCAAAACAACTGTAGCCATAACTGGCTACAGTTGCATGTGCAGATGATATTTTTAATTTTTCGATTCCTATTAGATGGAAAAAAAGAGAATTTATTTGCAATGTAACATGACATGCACAGGTCATCAAGTGGCTTACATCTAGAAACAATGCCAATATACAATATCTTGTACATAATAATCCCCGTTCCCTCCAAAAAAAAGAATTAAACACATTTAATTAAAATTTATCAGTTAAAATAAACAATAATAAAATATTCATGCTAATTGAAGTTTCTGGATTAAGCACAAGGATGCCCATGTAGAGTGCATTTCAGAAACCGAGTCATGAGTTTTTCTGTGTGTACCAGTTTCCAAGTCCCCCAGAAATAATTGGGGACAGACATGACTAGTATTTTAAAATGGAATCTCTTGTTTACCTGTTATCTCTTCTATTTCTGAAACAGAAGAGATTATCACATGAGGAGGACTAGACATCAGTGCTATTGAGAGTTATTGTCAGGCTTTCCCCATCAATGGCAAGGTGTGTTTCAGAACTGAGTGAAGGATACACTAGCAGTGAGATGAAAGACAATGTCATGCAGTAAAATACTACCCAATAATGTTACTACCTTGCTCTAGTCTGCATAGAAGCCTTGTATGTATTGTCCTAAGATGTTCTCATGTCTATTTCTGTATAAAAACTGTATTAAAAAGCAAACATATTTCTGGTAAATTAAATGAAATCACATTAATTTGGTTTTCACAGCCGATGTCCATAGCGTCCTGATGTTTTTCAGGCTATATGGCCATGTTCTGGAAGAGTTTTTCCTAAAGTTTCATCTGCATCTGTGGCTGGCCCTTCAGAGAGTGGTGATATGGAGTGTGTGGGGTATAATATACTGTGTGATCCTTGGTTGGGAGGAAGAGATTTACATGTAATCTCTGTGTTAGTTCATTGCTGAATGACAAGGCCTCAGAGTGGGAGGATACGGTGTCTATTTCATTAGCAACCCACTGTCTGCAGGGAAACTTCCTGACCCTGGGTTGTGTCCATTTGCATGTTTTGAGTCTTAATTTTGGTGTTCTTCAAGAAACAGACTAAAAAAGCCCACAAAATGAGTCTAATATGTGGGCTGAGAGGATCTGACCGTGTTTTTGAATCATCTGAACAACATACACCAAACATCCAATTACAAAGGAAAAAGAAAAGGAAGAAAACATTACATTGGGGTGTCCTGCTCATCCACAAACTGAATCAACAGTTGGCACACATAGATCAGAACCTGATCGGTAGTTGTGGTCATCTGGCTATCTTCCTGTGTTATAGTACCTGTAAATACAGAAAAAATATATAGTAAGTTTCTTAACTGAGTGGGTAACTTTGTGAAGAGCACCATGCTGAGGCATTTTTGTCCTTTTTCCTTTTGGTGGAGCAGGAGGAAAGACTGAAGTTTTGATGGCCTGCAAGTCCTTTTTCACAAATGTGGAGAACATTTCTCCACTGTAAACAGTATCAGGGGTATATTCCAATAGAAAAATGCAAATTATTATATAATGTACAATAGCCTTATAAATTGTTTACTTGGTAGTTTGTGTTTTTAAAAAAATATTTATTAAAGTTTAAATGTTTTTTAAAGTGTTGTACACTACCTTGGTGGCTCCCACGAAATGTAGTATTAAAATACTGCATGATAAAAAAATAAATAGCCTCACGTACGGTTACATAGTGCTAATGAGACACTAGCCTACATCAAGTGTTCGGGGCACCAGAATTCAAAAAGGACACTGAGAAACTGGAGCGTGTCCAAAGGAGGTGACTAAAATGGTGAAGGGTCTGGAACCATGCCCTATGAGGAACGACTTAGGGAGCTGGGGATGTTTAGCCTGGAGAAAAGAAGTAAGAGGTGATATGTAGCCCTGTTTAAACATTTGAGGGGTGTCACATTGGGCGGGAACAAGCTTGTTTTCTGCTGCTCCAGAGAACAGGACCCGGAACAATGGATGCAAGCTACAGGAAAAGAGATTCCACCTCAACATTAGGAGGAACTTCCTGACAGTAAGGGCTGCCCAACAGTGGATGCACTCCCTCGGAGTGTAGTGGAGTCTCCTTCATTGGAGGTCTTTAACAGAGGCTGGATGGCCATCTGTCGGGATGCTTTGATTGAGAGTTCCTGCATGGCGAATGGGGTTGGACTGGATGGCCCTTGTGGTCTCTTCCACATCTACGTTCTATGACATTAAAAATTAAATCTACATGATTTCTCTGACACAGATGTTCAGATCTGAAAGAACTTAATGCAGTAAAGTAAGCCAGAGGACAATAGTTCAGAACCAAAGCTTTGTAGAGCACTCATGTGCACACAGAACTTATGTCAAACCAAACTTTGTTCTGACTTAAGAAGAGGAACTAATTCTACACATATCTTGGGTTTTTCTGTGTGTGTCATCACTCTTCACCAATTTATGTTGAGTAACTATAAAGATTTAAACTAGCCTAACTGGCTAACTGGTATCCTACTTTATACCAGCCATGCAATTTCAGGTATGCTGCAATGCACACCTCACTAGCCTGCTTTTTCCTGCTTCTTTTAACAACAACATCAACAAGAGTAAACCCTCTCTCACACATGTCCACCCAGGAAACATAGACCAAAACTTTCAACAGTGAAATAAAAAAGGCTGTGTTTGGAAAAAGGAAGGGGGGAAGAAGTTGCTGTGCTCTGCAACTCCTGGGCTGATCTACACTGGAGAATAACCTGGTTTGGTACCTCTTTAACTCTTTCTGGCTAAGACATGGAATTCTGGGAGTTGTTTGTGTGGGGTCTCCCTCTTTCTTTCTCCTGTCCCTCCACTTCTTCTCCCCGCTCTCCTCACTCTTCCTTCCTTCTTTCCTACCTTCCCCCTTTCTTTCTTTATCTTCTTCTTTCACCCTTCCCTGCCTCCTTCTTCCTTCCTCTCTCCCTCTCTTTCTTGCCAAGAGAGAGAGTTGTTCAGGGAAGGCTTGCCATGGCTGAGAGAGTGTGACTCCCCCAAAGTCACCCAATGGGTTTTCCATGGCCCCATTTCTCTCTCCCCCCCCCAATAACTCCTTCCTCCTTCCCAGATTCCCAGCCCTGCTGCAGAGGCATCCAAAAGATCATCCCCATGCACATGGCAAGGGAGAGGGCTCTTCCTTCTTACCTATTTTCACATCAAAAAACACCCTACCAAACTGTTTCCCTACAGTATTGTCTACTGCAAAAGCATCAGTGTGGTGTGTGTTTTGAGGACTGGATTATGGCACTGGAGACCAGAGTGCCATCCCTACCCAGCAATGGAAACTTCCCCTCAGTCTCAAAGGAAGACAAAAGCAAACACCTCTTTGAACAAATCTTACCCAAAGGAATGGGCTGTGGACCCCAATGAAGAGGCCAGCACAAGCAGTAGAAGGCTACAGGATGGATTAACCAGTTGCCTTCTGTCAACCTCCTGCAGGTCAGTCTATTGTTGGCTTCCCTCCGCAGCCCTCCTTGGGCTGGGGGAGACCTGGCCCCTCTTGACAGACAGACTTCTAAGATACAACTGAAATGCCAGCTAAATAAGTTTCAGTTGAAGCTTATCCTCACTCGGGAGGGACTGATCCAGCAAGACAGAGGGAGCAGGTAGGCAGGCTGCCAATGTCATAAGAAGGCAATGACATCGTGTGCCTAAGGGGAAACGCGGTGTTCAGTGACATCAGGGGCTAGCCTGAAGAAAGAGGCTCCTCCCTCTCCAACTGTCATCGTTCGGCCTCTGAGGGAGAGAGAAGGCTGGCCCAGTACCATCAGGATCAGTAGAGGGTAAAATTTGGGAATATTTAACAATCTTTTTTTCTCCTTTAAAAATGGATAGAGAGTACATACTTAGAGGGGTCAAACCTACAATTTTGTTGTTTCAGAACTGAGTGTTTTGAGGACTGGATTATGGCACTGGGGACCAGAGTGCCAATCCTACCCAGCAATGGAACTTCCCCCGTCTCAAAGGAAGAACAAAGCAAACACCTCTTTGAACAAATCTTACCCAAAGGAATGGGTGCTGTGGACCCCAATGAAGAGGCCAGCAGAAGCCGTAGAAGGCTACAGGATGGATTAACCATGTTGCCTTCTGTCAACCTCCTGCAGGTCGCTATTGTTGGCTTCCCCTCCGCAGCCCTCCTTGGGCTGGGGGAGACCTGGCCCCTCTTGACAGACAGACTTCTAAAATACAACTGAAATGCCTCTAAATAAGTTTCAGTTGAAGTTATCCTCACTCGGGGGGACTGATCCAGCAAGACAGAGGGAGCAGGTAGGCAGGCTGCCAATATCATAAGAAGGCAATGACATCGTGTGCCTAAGGGGAAACGTGTGTTCAGTGACATCAGGGGCTAGCCTGAAGAAAGGGATCCTCCCTCCCCAACTGTCATCGTTCGGCCTCTGAGGGAGAGAGAAGCCTGGCCCAGACCATCAGGGGCTGGCCTGAAGAAAGAGGCTCCTCCCTCCCCAAGTGTCATCGTTCGGCCTCTGGGGGAGAGAGAAGCCTGGCCCAGAACCATCAGGGCTGGCCTGAGAAAGAGGCCCCTCCCTCCCCAACTGTCATCGTTCGGCCTCTGGGGGAGAGGAAGCGTGGCCCAGAAACCATCAGGGGCTGGCCTGAAGAAAGGGGCTCCTCTCCCTAACTGTCATCGTTCGGCCTCTGAGGGAGAGAGAAAGGCTGGCCCAGTACCATTAGGGCTAGCCTGAAGAAAGAGGCTCCTCCCTCCCTAACTGTCATCTTTCGGCCTCTGAGGGAGGAGAGGAAGGCTGGCCCGTACCATTAGGGACTAGCCTAAGAAAGAGGCTCCTCCCTCCCTAACTGTCATCTTTCGGCCTCTGATGGAGAGAGAAGGCTGGCCCAGTACCATTAGGGACTAGCCAGAAGAAAGGGCTCCTCCCTCCCTAACTGTCATCGTTCAGCCTCTGAGGAGAGAGAAGGCTGGCCCAGTACCATTAGGGACTAGCCTGAAGAAAGGGCTCCTCCCTCCCCAACTGTCATCGTCGGCCTCTGATGAGAGAGAAGGCTGGCCATACCATTAGGACTAGCCTGAGAAAGAGGCTCCTCCCTCCCTAACTGTCATTGATGGAGAGAGAAGGCTGGCCCAGTACCATCAGGGCTGGCCTGAAGACGGAGGCTCCTCCCTCCCTAACTGTCATTGTTCGGCTTCTGAGGGGGAGAGCAGGCTGGCCCAGTACATCAGGGGCTAGCCGAAGAAAGAGGCTCCTCCTCCCCAACTGTCATCGTTCGGCCTCTGGGGAGAGGAAGCCTGGCCCAGAACCCTCGGGGCTGGCCTGAGAAAGAGGCTCCTCCCTCCCCAACTGTCATCGTTCGGCCTCTGGGGAGAGAGAAGCGTGGCCCAGAACCATCAGGGGCTGGCCTGAAGAAAGGGGCTCCTCCTCCCTAACTGTCATCGTTCGGCCTCTGAGGGAGAGAGAAGGCGTCCCAGTACCATAGGGACTAGCCTGAAGAAAGAGGCTCCTCCCTCCCTAACTTCATCTTTCGGCCTCTGAGGGAGAGAGAAGGCTGGCCCAGTACCATTAGGGACTAGCTGAAGAAAGAGGCTCCTCCCTCCCTAACTGTCATCTTTCGCCTCTGGGAGAAGAGGCTGGCCCAGTACCATTAGGGACTAGCCAGAAGAAAGAGGCTCCTCCCTCCCTAACTGTCATCGTTCAGCCTCTGAGGGAGAGAGAAGCTGGCCCAGTACCATTAGGGACTGCCTGAAGAAGAGGCTCTCCCTCCCCCATGTCATCGTTCGGCCTCTGATGGAGAGGAGCTGGCCCAGTACCATTAGGGACTGCCTGAAGAAAGAGGCTCCTCCCTCCCTAACTGTCATTGATGGAGAGAGAAGGCTGGCCCAGTACCATCGGGGCTGGGCCTGAAGACGGAGGCTCCTCCCTCCCTAACTGTCATTGTTCGGCTTCTGAGGGGAGGAGCAGGCTGGCCCCAGTACCATCAGGGGCTAGCCTGAAGAAGAGGCTCCTCCCTCCCAACTGTCATCGTTCGGCCTCTGAGGAGAGAGAAGGCTGGCCCAGTGCCATCAGGGCTGGCCTGAAGAAAGAGGTTCCTCCCTCCCTAACTGTCATCTTTCGGCCTCTGAGGGAGAGAGAAGGCTGGCCCAGTACCATCAGGGACTAGCCTGAAGAAAGAGGCTCCTCCTCCCTAACTGTCATCTTTCGGCCTCTGAGGGAGAGAGAAGGCTGTCCCAGTACCATTAGGGCTAGCCTGAGAAGAGCTCCTCCCTCCCTACCTGTCATCTTTCGGCCTCTGTGGAGAGAGAGGCTGGCCCAGTACCATTAGGGACTAGCTGAGAAAGAGGCTCCCCTCCCTAACTGTCATTGATGGAGAGAGAAGGCTGGCCCAGTAACATCAGGGGCTGGCCTGAAGACGGAGGCTCCTCCCTCCCTAACTGTCATTGTTCGGCCTCTCAGGGAGAGAGAAAGGCTGGCCCAGTACCTCAGGATCAGTAGAGGGTAAAATTTGGGGACATTTAACAATCTTTTTTTCTCCTTAAAAATGGATGAAGTACATACTTAGAGGGGTCACAAACCTACATTTTGTTGTTTCGAACTGAGTTTTTTGAGGACTGGATTATGGCACTGGGGACCAGAGTGCCAATCCCTACCCAGCCAATGGAAACTTCCCCTCAGTCTCAAGAAGACAAAAGCAAACACCTCTTTGAACAAATCTTACCCAAAGGAATGGGTGCTGTGGACCCCAATGAAGAGGCCAGCACAGCAGTAGAAGGCTACAGGATGGTTACCCTGTTGCCTTGTCAAACTCTGCAGGTCAGTCTATTGTTGGCTTCCCCTCCGCAGCCCTCCTTGGGCTGGGGGAGACCTGGCCCCTCTTGACAGACAGACTTCTAATACAACTGAATGCCAGCTAAATAAGTTTCAGTGAAGCTTATCCTCACTCAGGAGGGATGATCCAGCTAGACAGAGGGAGCAGGTAGGCAGACTGCCAATGTCCTAGAAGGCAATGACATCGTGTGCTTAAGGGGGAACGTGTGTTCAGTGACATCAGGGGCTAGCTGAAGAAAGAGGCTCCTCCCTCCCCCAACTGTCATCTTCGGCCTCTGAGGGAAGAGAGAAGCCTGGCCCAGTACCATCAGGGGCTGGCCTGTAGACAGAGCTCCTCCCTCCCCAACTGTCATCGTTCGCCTCTGAGGGAGAGAGAGCCTGGCCCGTACCATCAGGGGCTGGCCTGTAGACAGAGGCTCCTCCCTCCCCAACTGTCATCGTTCGGCCTCTGAGGGAGAGGAAGCCTGGCCCAGTACCATAGGACTAGCCTGAAGAAAGAGGCTCCTCCCTCCCTAATGTCATCGTTCAGCCTCTGAGGGAGAGAGAAGGCTGGCCCAGTACCATTAGGGACTAGCCTGAAGAAAGAGGCTCCTCCCTCCCCAACTGTCATCGTTCGGCTCTGGGAGAGAGAAGCCTGACCCAGAACCATCAGGCTGGCCTGAAGAAAGAGGCTCCTCCTCCCCAACTGTCATCGTTCGGCTCTGAGGGAGAGAACCTGACCCAGAACCATCAGGGGCTGGCCTGAAGAAAGAGGCTCCTCCCTCCCCACTGTCATCGTTCGGCCTCTGGGGAGAGAGAAGCCTGACCCAGAACCATCAGGGGCTGGCCTGAAGAAGAGGCTCCTCCCTCCCCAACTGTCATCGTCGGCCTCTGGGGGAGAGAGAAGCCTGGCCCAGAACCATCAAGGGACTAGCCTGAAGAAAGAGGCTCCCCTCCTAACTGTCATCTTTCGGCCTCTGAGGGAGAGAGAAGGCTGTCCCAGTACCATTAGGGACTAGCCTGAAGAAAGAGGCTCCTCCCTCCCTAACTGTCATCTTTCGCCTCTGGGGAGAGGACGGCTGGCCCAGTACCATTAGGGACTAGCTGAAGAAAGAGGCTCCTCCCTCCCTAACTGTCATCTTTCGCCTCTGTGGAGAGAGAAGCTGGCCCAGTACCATTAGGGACTAGCCTGAAGAAGAGGCTCCTCCTCCCTAACTGTCATCGTTCAGCCTCTGAGGGAGGAGAGGGCTGGCCCAGTACCATAGGGACTAGCCTGAAGAAGAGGCTCTTCCTCCTCAACTGTCATCGTTCGGCCTCTGATGGAGAGAGAGGCTGGCCCAGTAACTAGGGACTAGCCTGAGAAAGAGGCTCCTCCCTCCCTAACTGTCATTGTGGAGAGAGAAGGCTGGCCCAGTACCATCAGGGCTGGCCGAAGACGGAGGCTCCTCCCTCCCTAACTTTCATTGTTCGGCCTCTCAGGGAGAGAGAGGCTGGCCCAGTACACATCAGGGGCTAGCCTGAAGAAAGAGGCTCTCCTCCCCAACTGTCATCGTTCGGCCTCTGATGGAGAGAGAAGGCTGGCCCAGTACCATTAGGGACTAGCCTGAAGAAAGAGGCTCCTCCCTCCAACTGTCATTGATGGAGAGAGAAGGCTGGCCCAGTACCATCAGGGGCTTGCTGAAGACGGAGGCTCCTCCCCCCCTAACTGTCATTGTTCGCTCTGAGGGGGAGAGCAGGCTGGCCCAGTACATCAGGGGCTAGCCTGAAGAAAGAGGCTCCTCCCTCCCCACTGTCATCGTTCGGCCTCTGAGGGGACGAGAGAAGACTGGCCCAGTACCATCAGGATCAGTAGAGGGTAAATTTGGGGACATTAACAAATCTTTTTTTCTCCTTTAAAAATGCATAGAGAGTACATACTTAGAGGGGTCAACCTACATTTTGTTGTTCAACTGAGTGCTTGAGGACTGGATATGGCACTGGGGGACCAGAGGCCAATCCCTACCCAGCATGGAAACTTCCCCTCAGTCTCAAGGAGACAAAAGCAAACACCTCTTGAACAAATCTACCCAAAGGAATGGGTGCGTGGACCCCAATGAAGAGGCCAGCTAAGCAGTAGTAGGCTACAGCATAGATTAGCCATGTGCCTTCTGTCAACCTCCTGCAGGTCAGTCTATTGTTGGCTTCCCCTCCGCAGCCCTCCTTGGGGGGGGAGACCTGGCCCCTCTTGACAGACAGTTCTAAAATACAACTGAATGCCAGCTAAATAAGTTCCGTGAAGCTTATCCTCACTCAGGGAGCGATCAGCTAGACAGAGGGAGCAGGTAGGCAGGCTGCCAATGTCATAAGAAGGCATGACCTCGTGTGCCTCTAAGGGGAAACGTGTGTTCAGTGACATCAGGGGCTGGCCTGAAGAAAGAGGCTCCTCCCTCCCCAACTGTCATCGTTCGCCTCTGAGGAGAGGAGAAGGCTGGCCCAGTTCCATCAGGATCAGTAGAGGGTAAAATTTGGGGACATTAACAAATCTTTTTTCTCCTTTAAAAATGCACTAGAGAGTACATACTTAGAGGAGTCAAACCTACAATTTTGTTGTTTCAGAACTGAGTGTTTGAGGACTGGATTATGGCACTGGGGACCAGAGTGCCAATCCCTACCCAGCAATGGAACTTCCCCTCCGTCTCAAAGGAGACAAAAGCAAAACCTCTTTGAACAAATCTTACCCCAAGGAATGGGTGCTGTGGACCCCAATGAAGAGGGCCAGCACAAGCAGTAGAAGGCTACAGGATGGATTAACCATGTTGCCTTCTGTCAACCTCCTGCAGGTCAGCCTTATGTTGGCTTCCCCTCCGCAGCCCTCCTTGGGCTGGGGGAGAACTGGCCCCTCTTTGCAGACAGACTTCTAATACCACTGAATGCCAGCTAATAAGTTTCAGTGAGCTTTCCTCACTCAGGAGGGACTGATCCAGCTAGACAGAGGGGAGAGGTAGGCAGGCTCGCCAATGTCATAAGAAGGCAATGACATCGGTGCCTAAGGGGAAACGTGGTTCAGTGACATCGGGCTAGCCTGAAGAAAGAGGCTCCTCCCTCCCCAACTTCATCGTTCGGCCTCTGAGGGAGAGAGAAGCCTGGCCAGTACCATCAGGGGCTGGCCTGAGAAAGAGGCTCCTCCTCCCCAACTGTCATCGTTCGGCCTCTGGAGGAGAGAGAAGCCTGGCCCAGAAACATCAGGGGCTGGCCTGAAGAAAGAGGCTCCTCCTCCCCAACTGTCATCGTTCGGCCTCTGGGGAGAGAGAAGCCTGGCCCAGAACCATCAGGGGCTGGCCTGAAGAAAGGGTTCCTCCCTCCCTAACTGTCATCTTTCGCCTCTGAGGGAGGATAAGGCTGGCCCAGTACCATCAGGCTTGGGGAGTGAATGCTCCCTCCTCCTCTGTCTTGCCAGTCTGGTTGTCCCTTTCGAGGCAACTCGGTTGGAGAGAGGCTTGGGAAGGAAGCATTTGCTCTTCTTTCGCTCTTCCCAGCCTGGTTGCTTACTCCAGAGGCAAGACTCACTCCCGGGAGCTAGACCTAATTGTGCAGAATGGAGGGGTCATGTGTGCCCGACTCCATCTCCCTCGCAAATGTGGCCTTCAGATTCCATTTCAAGCTGAGGCAGACATGGCCAAAGGGGGACGGGATTTTGGTATCTGCCGACTTAATCAAAAAATTCAGTTGAAACCTCCCTCATAATGTTTCCCTTACAGTATACATATAGATTATAAAAACTTATTTTTAAATACTAGAAATTGGCTGCTTCCCCTTCTCACTAAGCAAAGATTTTACCAACCAGTGGTACTAAGCAAAAACTAGAATTCTGCTTCTGCATTTTAGAAGTGTAGATTCCCAGTTCCTCATTAAACTGACTGTTTGCTCATATATGACATAATGACACAAAATCTCCCAGATATTCAGTATGCATATAATTATGTATTTGGCTTATATTTACAGACTGCTTGCTATATGCAAAGTGTGTCCATGCAACTGCGCTGTTTTCTGTTCTCTGCCTTTTTCAGACTCTATTGTAGGTCTCCAGGATCCCACGGTATCTTTTATGGGCCGATTGGAGAACTTGTGCCTTTCTCTAAGTCAATAGATTTTGCAGAGTTCTTCACAGAACATGGACAATCCTCTTCAAAGCAGAATTATTGGTAGAATCCAACCTGTGAGCCCTACAGCTCCAATAGCAATGTATTTTCGTAGATCTGCAGTCGTGTTCTGAAGAGATCTCATATCTAAAGAGTGGGACACATAATTCATATTAATTGCAGTGTGGGACCGTTTCTGAAATCCATCCCTGCTGCTGTTTTCCATTATCCTTGATAAGAAAGAGATCTTTAAATCAATTTTGTAGCTGCAAGCTCCCAGAACGATTCCTGTTTCCTTCGTCTGTCGTGATATTCCTTCAACCATTACCTCCGTTGCATGTGAAATGACCTCCTCCTCCCCAGCAACTTCCTCCGTGCATTCTCATCAGACCACAGAAGCAAATAGGTTTAATAACTCAAATTATGGTTCCCCTCCCACCAAAACTATATGTAATTCCTCGTTTTCACAATATTTACGAAGAGCTGTAACTCCAATTATGTCCAGCCAAAACAACTGTAGCCATAACTGGCTTACAGTTGCATGGCAGATGATATTTTTAATTTTTCGATTCCTAGTTAGATGGAAAAAAAGAGATTTATTTGCAATGTAACAATGACATGCTAACAGGTCAATCAAAGTGGCTTACATCTAAGAAACAATGCCAATATACAATATCTTGTACACTATAATATCCCCGTTCCCTCCTAAAAAAAGAAATTAAACACATTATAATTAAAATTTATCAGTTAAAATAAACAATAATAAAATATTCATGCTAATTGAAGTTTCTGGATTAAGCACAGGATAGCCCCATGTAGAGTGCATTTCAGAAACCGAGTCATGAGTTTTTCTGTGTTTACCAGTTTCCAAGTCCCCCAGAAATAGCATTGGGGACAGGACATGACTAGTATTTTAAAATGGATCTCTTGTTTACCTGTTATCTCTTCTATTTCTGAAACAGAAGAGGATTATCACATGAGGAGGACTAGACATCAGTGCTATTGAGAGTTATTGTCAGCTTTCCCATCAATGGCAAGGTGTTGTCAGAACTGAGTGGAGGATACACTAGCAGTGAGATGAAAGACAATGTCATGCAGTAAAATACTACCCAATAATGTTACTACCTTGCTCTAGTCCTGCAATAGAAGCCTTGTTTGATATTGTCCAGATGTCCTCATGTACTATTCTGTATAAAAACTGTATTAAAAAGCAAAACACATTTCTGGTATTAAATGAAATCCATTAATTTGGTTTTCACAGCCGATGTCCATAGCGTCCTGAGTGTTTTCAGGCTATATGGCCATGTTCTGGAAGAGTTTTTCCTAAAGTTTCACTCTGCATCTGTGGCTGGCACCTTCAGGAGTGGTGATATGGAAGTGTGTGGGGTTATATACTTGTGTGATCCTTGGTTGGGAGGAAGAGATTTAAATGTTAATCTCTGTGTTAGTTCATTGCTGAATGACAAGGCCTCAGAGTGGGAGGATACGTGTGTCTATTTCATTAGCAACCCACTGTCTGCAGGGGGAACTTCCTGACCCTGGGTGGTGTCCATTTGCATGTTTTGAGTCTTAATTTTGGTGTTCTTCAAGAAACAGTACTAAAAAGCCCCACAAATGAGTCTAATAGTGGGCTGAGAGGATCTGACCGTGTTTTT